>NW_023270305.1:48508715-48563606 GCF_011800145.1 Mirounga leonina
AAGAAAGAAAGAAAGAAAGAAAGAAAGAAAGAAAGAAAGAAAGAAAGGGAAAAAGGGAGGGAGGGAAAGAAGGAAGGAAGAAAGGAAAGAAAGACGGACAGAGAGAGGGAGGGGAAGGGAATGAGAGAAGAGGGCAGGGGAGGAAGAAGGAGGAATGGAGGAAGGAAGGATCCCATTTCAGATTAGTATGTGAGAGAAGAAGCATTTAGGGACATTTAGGGACAAGGGGAACTTCCCAGAGCCTCTCCCACTACTGGCACTAGTGATCACTCCCCTGCCTTCCCCCAACCAGCTACAACTTCTTGTCAATTGATCCCACTCCATCTCTTTTAAAAGCACCAGGGATTATGCTGATTTATCATCACAGAACTCAAGTCTCAGATATCACAAGGATGCTGTACAAGAACAAGCTAAAAACAGAACAGAATTCTGTGTCTTCCCTCAAAATTCCTAAAATTGGGCAGTCTCACACACACACACACACACACACGCTTTGCTCCCCCAGCTCCATTCTTGCCACTGCCACCAGCAATTCCCAAAGCCCAGCCCAGAGACTCACCTGCAGACGGGGCTCCCTTGGGATCAAGTGCAACCTAAGGCATCTTCAGTTGAGCCCAGTTCTGCCCTGGGGCACCTGAGTAAACAAAGCAGTGGGGAAGGGCATCCTCTGTTGATGTGGGTTGTCCCCAGGCCCTGGCTGGTGCTTTACAAACAGTATTTAATCTTACCCACAAGCCTGCAAAAATCCCTTTTTTAACAGATGAGGAAATTAAGGCTCAGAAAGACAAGGCACTTTATTGAGAACACAACTAAAAACCTGCCTCTGAAACTCTGCTCTTTTCCTTAAACCAAACTCCTAACTTATCATTCTAATTTATTTCAAGCTGAAAACACACAGCTTTCGATTCTCCAAAATAAAATTGACCATATTTACTTAGGCTGGATAATGAAAAATTTAAAAATTTCATCACAGATAATATTAAAATTGCAAATTAAGATGAAAAAGCCAAGGGCAAATGCTAAGACTTGAATCTCAAGGTAAAGTGGACGCCCATGGACAGAAGACTGAGCACTTCCACATACTCTCAGGAAGAACCAAAAGAGTACTCTTCACCAAATCCTGCAGTAGTCCTGGCTCTCAGGCATCAGGTCCTCAGAGGTTTATAACAACAGCCTCCCCACATCAGGCTGTGGCTACATCAGGCAAAGCATGGCAAAAAGGAGTATGAGAGCCTGACAACGCCTCTTATTACAAACTGGAGAGGATTCAAGATTTCCTCTGTGTGGAAAGAATTCTTAAGCTCCAATGTGCTGTTCTGAGTGGGAGAAGAAAAAGGCACAGGGGAAGGGCAAAGAGTTCTGCAGTTGGATATAACTCAGGGAACGTGCCTGGGGTAGACTCATCCATCAGATGTCTCACTCATCAAAATAGTTACCAGCCACTGGTCCAAGAGATTCCTAGGGCATAAGGGCAGGACCACCCAGTGGATTTTTCACCCACTAAGTGGTGCCAGAGATTCACTGTGGGGTTAGCAGGGTTGAAAGATGGTCTCATTCTACTGAAAAGCACCCAGAATACAAGTATATTAAGTTGCAAAGAGAAACATGGGCCCCCATCTCTTGTGTTGGCATGATCTGCACTTTTCACTCTCCACACCAGCTACTTGGGAAGCCAAACCCTAACCTGCGGCGACTTTTTTATTTACCATGAGCCATCCATGTCACAAAGACCAGAAACGCTCAAAATCTCTTTGATCAGCACTTTCATTGTAGGAGACAGGTGTGAAACCAAATTGCAGCAGAAGATGGCCTGGTGAACAGGGCATCAGAGCAAAGGTGATTCAATGAATCAAAAGTTTAATGGCCTCACCCTGGGAAGAGCCTGGTTTAGGTTGATCACTCAGAGATGTTTTGCCAAGGAGACTGCCAGCCCCTTTCCCTCCCATTCCTGCAGCTCTACTGAGGCCAGAAATAGTCTATGAGAGTTTAGTGAAATTCCTCTCCCCTGTGCAAAGCAAGGACCATTTGACTGGCGTTTCTCTTCTGCTACGGCTGGCCAATCCTGCTTCAAAGACTACTCTTTCCCCAGATGCATGGATCATTTCTTCAGGTTACCGTCAAGTCCTACAGGCCTGGGCACCTTCTTTCTCTCTCTAGTAGCTTCTTTATCCCACTCTCATCCAATATCTGTGGCTCCCACAGAGATCATTTAACTTCCTGCGGTCAGGGTTCAGGTTGGCCCTCCAGGTACTGATGAGAGTATTCTCACATAGAAGAAGAATCTGAAGGGGCACCTGGGTGGCTCAGTCGTTAAGTGTCTGCCTTCAGGTCAGGTCATGATCTCAGGGTCCTGGGATCGAGCCCTGCATCGGGCTCCCTGCTCCACAGGAAGCCTTCTTCTCCCTCTCCCACTCCCCCTGCTTGCGTTCCCTCTCTCACTGTGTCCCTCTCTGTCAAATAAATAAATAAAATCTTAAAAAAAAGAAGAAGAAGAATCTGAAGCAACTTTTGAAAAATGCATTTGGGACTCGATCTGTCCAGATTATCAAAGCAAAGTTTCTGTAGTTTACCACCTTGGTTAGGAAGTTTCTTTAATGAAATTCTTAATTAAGATACAGGTTTGACGGGGCACCTGGGTGGCTCAGTCATTAAGCGTCTGCCTTCAGCTCAGGTCATGATCCCAGGGTTCTGGGATCGAGCCCTGCATTGGGCTCCCTGCTTGGCGGGAAGCCTGCTTCTCCTTTTCCCATTCCCGCTGCTTATGTTCCCTCTCTCGCTGTGTCTTTCTCTGTCAAATAAATAAATAAAATCTTTAAAAAAAAAAAAAAAGATGCAGGTTTGGCTACTTCAGAAGAGACTCAAAACAATCATGGTTTAAACAAGATAGAATGTAATTTTTTTTCACACAACATTCTGAATATAGACAATCTAGGGCTGATACCATGGCGCTTTTGGGGACAAGGGCTTTTTGTTGCTCTGACAACCATAGTCATAGTCTTTATCTGCATGATCTAGGATGTCTCTTGGTAATGTCCACACTCTGTCACGTGGCAGGACAGTAAGTGGCAGAAGTTCAAAGTAAGCTTCCTCCATTTATTTGTTTGTTTATTATTTATTTATTATTTATTTTAAGATTCATTCATTTATTTTAAGGGGGGAGGGGCAGAGGGAGAGAGAGAATCTCAAGCAAACTCCCCACTGAGTGCGGAGCTGCACCAGGGGCTCCATCCCATGACCCTAATCATCATGACCTGAGCCGAAGTCTAGAGTTGGGCATACAACCGACTGAGCCACCCAGGTGCCCCAGCTTCCTCCCTTTAAAGACATGACCTGGAAATCACACACATCACTTTTGCTCACCCCATGGCCAGAACTTAGTCTACATCCTAGCTGCAGGGCAGACTGGTCTTGCAGTAGTCTTTAGCTGGGCAGCCTTGTGCCCAGCTGAAAACTCTGTATGTCTATGTAAAAATGGGAGAATTATCTCTGGCCAGCTGCTATTATTTCTCCTTTCCACATCTCTACTTTCCTTTGAAAGCCCCACAGCTCCTTAATGAGAACTAGTATAGCCTCCTGTATAAAATTAAATTACAAATATGCTACTTATGGAGAACAAAGATGGCAAATGGATTCAGACATGATTTTAATAAATCAAAATTCAACCTCTGTACAGTATCATTCTAAAGTTCAAGACTAGGGGTGTTCTTCAATTAATACCTGGGTGTGGGGAGCGTGTTTGCTTGAGAGATGGTTTCATGTGATGAAGAGTAGTAAGCAGAAAAAGGAGCTTGTGGTTCCACTGGGGAGGGCCCTACATGGGCAGACCAAGGAGATTGCTTTCTCTCTTCATGCTAGATTTCATTTTTGTGTACATGTTCAGGTTTATAGAACTTAATTGTGTTTCTCTGTAAGTAGCTGAGGGTACATAGCATTGGGTTTTCATAGACAAAATCTTCAGATCATATTTGTTCCTGAATGAGGGTCAGCTCTATGCTCGGCTATCATGGACCAAAGTCTATAACCTGATTGTCTACTACAAGCCAAGCTCCATCATCATACTTCCTCCACCCTCCCCTTATTATCAGTGAAATGTCCTGTCCTGTTTTTAGCTGAAAAAGCAAGCTCTTGAAAAATAAATGAAATGAAAATGAGATATAATTATGTATGGTTGCAACCACAACCACAGGCTTGGTTGGTATAAATGTTGCAATATTTTATTGGTCAGCTTCTGATCTACCACATGAAACATTTTTTAAAAATTTCAAACACTTCTTCCTACCTCTGTTGACTACATAATCATTCAAACTATTGTTCCCAATAGACCAAAAGGTGTGTGTGTGCACACGTGTGTGTGCAAACATCCAGCTAGAAGAGAGGGGTTTAATTAACATATCATTGCTTTCTGTTGAGGAAGAGGGGGCATTTATAGTCAGCCACTTTAATATTAGTTCCAGCTCATTTTTCTTAACCAGAACACCTCACTTAATAATTAGCTCAACTCTCTCTGTGGCTTCATATATAAACATACCACATTTCAAAGTACATGAAACAAGAGTAGTAAAGTGTCTGTGCAGTTTGAGGAAACTGAATTCCCAAATTTTATTCTCTGGGCACGACTGGGTTCCATTGGCCTCAGGCGTTCTTTCAACAACAAAAAAATTGTCCCTCCCCTTGTAAAATCCATCTAATAAAAATGTTTAACCAAAGAACAGAGAAAATAAGCTCCAGCAGAAAGAAAGAAAGAGAGGAAGGAAGAAAGGGAGGGAGGGAGGGAAGGAGGGAGGAATAGATGAGGAGATTCCCCACAAACACCAAGCTTGAAGGCTCTCCACGTAAATGCAAAGGTCAGCCTCCCTCCCATAGTAGCTTCTGAAAATATCTGCCTCTCTTTCAAATACAAACTGGGCAGCCTTTCTTTCAAAAACTACTCCTCCACAAATAACACATGTGCTTGGAGTTGGTCAACAAAATCGATCATTTCTGGGTTGGTCAGCCCATATTTGAAGAATCTGCAGACTGGAAAGACCCTGGCGGCAGAAGGGGGGTACTTCTACCCCAAGGAAAGATGGAATCCAAGCCAGGAATTCTTGGCCCCGTTTAATAACACATAGAAACCTCAGAGTGTTGGGAGGGAAAAGAAAACAAACAACTGAAAAATCGGCTTTTTCTTTCCCCCTCTTTAGACTTTTTTGAGTTACAAAAAATCTCCCAATGTTTTGCAAGGTCTTTAGACCTCGAAACATACCATTTAATAATTTTATGAGCAAATCAACTTGCTTGTCATACAGTAATAAAGTCTTAAACTAACAATGACATTTTGGAGCTGTAAACTCTAAGTTTGTTTTATGTTGTACACATTCAGATTTTCCTAAACTTTACACATCTAGCAATACCTCACATCATTTCTAGTTATGCAACATACATTCGATAAAAATGGATTGAGTTGCTGCTATGTGCCAGGTACCACGCTAGAGTCTGAGGATAACACAGTGATCTGCCCTCATAAAGCTTACAGCCAAACAGAAAGAGATGGGCTTTAAGCAATCGCAGTACGAAGAATTCAGTTTCTACTGTGATTGATCTCAAATTCCATATCAATTTGAATCTACCTTAATGCAAACATATCACAGCCGAGGGCTACCTCTCTCATGGAAGTGGCGCCTCCCGCCTCTTGCAGACGGCAAAGGTGTGTAATAAGTGTGCTCGGGCAAGCTTCAATGCCACACCCACTTTCCTCCTCCTTTCATTTCAGGGCAGCTGTCCAACCTCCATCTCTGCCTACAGGCTTTCTCTGCCTGCTGGAGCGTGCTCTACCAGGTCATTAACACCCACCACTGCCACCAGCAGCGGCCCTCAATCAGTGACTGCCAGAGGTAGTATCTAAATACCCCCAGCAACCTCACGTCCTGGGAAGCACATGTAGAAGGTGTGTTTTCTGTACTGGTCTCCCCAGTTTCTGAATGAGAGCTAGCTCCCTCTACGCAGAGGTCCACGTTCAGGTAACTTGCTTGGTAAAGCGCCGTTTGTTGGCTGCCTTCCCCTCCCATCTCACTTCCTCACTCTCCTACAGTTGTATCCTAGAATCATCTCCTAAATAATGTACTTGCACTCAAATCCTTGCTCCAGGGACGGCCCCTACGCCATCGCAAAGAGCCCGCCTGATGCATGCTCCTTTATGAAATCAGTCATCACTCAACAGCAGCTACTGAGCCCCGACTGTTTCATTTTTCTGATTTAATTTACTAATTTTCTATCTCTTTAAAGAAAGAAAGGTGGGAATGTCTCCTACACATGGTGAGTTTTTTGAGTCAAGTGTACTGAATTATGTGGCCTTGTTCCTCTGAGCCACCGTGTCCTAGAAGGATGGGAATGGGGTGAAATAGGCCATTGGGGTGCCCTTTCCACAACAGGAAAGGGACAAATAGGTCAGAAAATATCATTTTAGAGTGATACAGGAACAATGACTTTTCATGAAGGTCATGTGGAGTCAGCGTTCTTCATTCCTCTTTGGAACTTGCAAGATCTAACTACATTTCTGTTGTTTGTTTCTACCCAGGGGCATCTACCAAGAAGCCACCAAAGCTCTCTGCTGTTTATTTTAGAATGTCTAACTTAGCAAGAGTCAGAAGCAGTTTAATCAATTTAAGTTAAAGAGGGGGATTTAGGAAGGATGCAGGGGAATCCCACAAAACAGCCAAAGCTGTGGAAGAGCAGAGATCCAGTTGGACCTTGGGAACAACAGAAAGCCCTCACAACTGGCTCTGCCCCTTTTCTCTGCAAACTGACTTAATACTTCTTTCTCATTAAAGACTGTTTTTCTCCAGGTTTTCTCCAAATTGTTATAGGCAACAGAATCTATATGCTTTAAGGAGAAAGGGATGTTTGAAAGCACTTGGATGTCTTCCAACATTCAGCTGGCATGTACCTACATGGCCTGACCAGTTGCTCGCAGCTACTTCCATTCTGATTGGTCACAGCATCCACTCAGGTGGGGTCAGTGCCTGGCTGTACCACTTCCTAGGTGTCCTGAAAATCACCCTGATGAGCTCACAAAATCACTGTGAATGTGGAGAAACAGGCTTCAGACTGAGCTTCCTAGAGCAACTCCCAGAACCTAGAGAAAGAACTGACCTAATGCAGGAACCACCACCAACTGCAGAGCCACTCTGCCTCTCCCATCCATCAGTGCCATCAGGCTGGAGCCCACTCAGCCGAACTGCTCGCTTACATAATTCCCAAAGTCCCATACAGGATTCTCTGGTTGGGTAATCTAGGCCACCATTGTATACCCTTTCTGCAGAGGAAGCTGGTAAATGTAATTTGGTTTGTTTGATTGTGGTTTTTGGAACCTACCTTGAGGTGGCAAGATTCATAAAATATGGCATATCAAAATGTGGAAATATTCACAAGATTTAGGCAGACACACATGACAGGTGTCCATTATAACCCACAAGGCAGGGGGGAAAAGGCCACATATTATACAGCTTATAGCTTCAACCATTGAAGAAAGACTAACCTATCTCCGTTCTAGTCTAACAATTCCAAGAAACAGATCTTTGGCCCAAACCATCAAGCACCCCTGAGACAGTTATAGGGCCATGGAAAAACATGGCTCCTTCTGAGGGAACCATGTATATATTGGGGGTGGGGAGGAGATAGATGAGGTTACAGCAGCCTGGAAAATAGAGGTTTGAGGTCATTCAAAATAATAAGTAATCAAGAGATTAGTTGAATACCATAGAAGGGATCATTGAAGGATTCATATTCAAAATGTTTCAGTAAACTGGGTGTCAACAAATATGAATGACCAGTTAAAGGTGAACACTGGAGAGTAGCAGTACAAATGAAAAATAAACACATGCAAAGATGCTAATCGTCATTAGTCATTCTGGAGATTCAAATTAAAGCCACAAGATTGGCTAAAATTAAAAAGCCAAATTTTGATGAGGATGTGGAATAACTGAAACTCTCATGCTTTGCTGGTGGAAGTACAGATACTTTAAAAAATAATATGGTATCCAAACTTCCAGTTATAAAATAAATCAGTCCCAGAGATGAAAAGTACAGCATAGGGAATATAGTCAATAATATTACCATAACTTTTGTGCGATGACAGATGGTAGCTACACTTGTTATGGTGAGCATTTCATAATGTATATAAATGTCAAATTACTGTTATACACCTAAAATTAATCTAATACGATATGTCACCTCTACTTCAATTAAAAAAATAAATTAAAAAAATAAAATAAATTTGGGGGGTGGAGCAAGATGGCGGAGGAGTAGGAGACCTGGATTTCGTCTCCTCTCAGGAATTCAGCTGGATAGGGATCAAACCAATCTGAACACCTACAAACTCAACAGGAGATCGAAGAAAAGAAGAGCAACAACTCTCTCATCAGAAAAGCGACCACTTTCTGGAAGGTAGGACGTGCGGAGAAGTGAATCTGAGGCGATATTCGGGAGGATAGACAGCGGGGGAGGGGCCTCCGATGGCCGCTTCTGGCAAGTGAGAGAACCACGGAGCACAAAATCAGAACTTTTAAAAGTCTGCTCCGCTGAGGGACGTCACTCTGGTGGCTAAGCGGGGGGTGGAACCCTCCGGGACAGTGTGGCCTCAGGACCCTCGGGGTCACAGAAACACCGGGGGTGCCTGAGTGTGGCAGAGCTCCCAGGTAACGGAGCAGGGAAGCTGTCTGCAGAGGCAGAGCCCAGGCGCGGGCTCTCAGCTCGGGGTTGCCATAAACCGTGATCCACAGCACAGTCGGGCCACTGCTCCTCCAGCAGGGACCCAACAAGCAGCAGATCCGGGGAGACTCACCTTCCTCCCCCCAGGAGGAGCTGGACAGGAGTGCACCACAGGGATCTGCTGGGTTTGGAGACCTCACTTGGGGTCGGGTGTTAGAGATAGAAATGCGCGGTCACAGGCTGGGTGAGCACGGAGTGTGGCCAGAGACTGGGGAGACGGGAGTGACTGACTGCTTCTCTCTGGGGCGCACTGAGGAGCGGGGCCCCGAGTTCTCGGCTCCTCCGGGGCGGAGATTGGGAGGCCGCCATTTTCACTCTCTGCCTCCAAAGCTGTACAGAAAGCTTGAAGGGAACAAAAGCTCCAGAGAGCAAACCCAAGCAGATTACTTAGCCCGGACCGGGCAAGGGCGGGGCAATTCCGCCTCCAGCAAAGACATTTGGAAACCACAGCAACAGGCCCCTCCCCCAGAAGATCAGCGAGAACAGCCAGCCAAGACCAAGTTTACTGATCAATGAGAACGGCAGAACTCCAGTGCTAGGGGAATACTGCACAAAGAATTCATGGCTTTTTTACCATGATTCTTTAGTCATTCAAAGTTAATTTTTTTTTTAACTGTCTTTTTTTTTTTTTTAATTTTTCTTTTTCCCTTTTTCAACCAACATCTTATCAATCCCTTTTTTAAAAAACATTTTTATTTTTCATTTTTAGAGTCATATTCTATCCCTTCATAGTAGTTACCCGTATTTTTGGCATATATATAAGTTGTTCTCTCTTTAAAATTTTGAGATAGTTTCTTCTAACAGATCAAAATATACCCTAAATCTCTAGTGTATGGTTTTTTCTACTCCCCTGCCTGATCACATTCTCTCCCTTTTTTTTTCTTTTTTCTTTTTTTAAATCCTCTTCTTTCTTTTTTCAAACAACTTCTTATCCATTCCTTTTATAAAATTTTTTATAATTTCCATCTTTACACTCATATTCCATCCCTTCATCATATCAACCCTTATTTTTGTACATATATAGGTTTTTCTTTCTTTAAAATTTTGGGAGGCACTTTCTTCTAACAGACCAAAATACACCCCAAATCTAGTGTGTGGCACTGATCAATATACCAGCCTGATCATATTTGATCACATTCTGGTTTTTTTTGTTGTTGTTGTTTTGTTTTGTTTGTTTTTGTTTGTTTTTATCTTTATCTTTTTCTTTTCCTTTTCTTTTTCTTTTTCTTTTTTCTCTCTTTCCCTTTCTTTTCCCACTGCTTCAGGTCTTTTCTGATTTGTTTAGAGTATATTTTCTGGGAACGTTGTTACTCTGCTAGCATTTTGTTCTCTCATTAATCTTTTCTCCTGTGCACAAAATGACAAGGTGGAAAAAATCACCTCAACAAAAAGAACAAGAGGTAGTACCGACTGCCAGGGACCTACTCAATACGGACATTAGTACGATGTCAGATCTAGAGTTCAGAATCATCACTTTAAAGATACTAGCTGGGCTTGAAAAAACCATGGAAGTTATTAGAGAAACCCTTTCTGGAGAAGTAAAAGAACAAAAATCTAACCAAGTAGAAATCAAAAAGGCTATTAATGAGGTGCAATCAAAATATGGGGGCACTAACTGCTAGGATAAATGAGGCAGAAGAGAGAATCAGTGATATAGAAGACCAAATGATGGAAAATAAAGAAGCTGAGAAAAAGAGAGATAAACAACTACTGGATCACGAGGGCAGAATTCAAGAGATAAGCGATACCATAAGACAAAACAACATTAGAATAATTGGGATCCCAGAAGAAGAAGAAAGAGAGATGGGCAGAAGGTATAATGGAGCAAATTATAGCAGAGAACTTCCCTAATTTGGGGAAGGAAACAGGCATGAAAATCCAGGAAGCACAGAGAACCCCTCTCAAAATCCATAAAAATAGGTCAACACCCCGACATCTAATAGTAAAACTTACGAGTCTCAGAGACAAAGAGAAAATCCTGAAAGCAGCTCGGAGAAGAGATATGTAACCTACAATGGTAGAAACATTAGACTGGCAACAGACCTATCCACAGAGACCTGGCAGGCCAGAAAGGACTGGCAGGATATATTCAGAGCACTAAATGAGAAAAATATGCAGCCAAGAATACTATACCCAGCTAGGCTGTCATTGAAAATTGAAAGAGAGATAAAAAGCTTCCAGGACAAACAAAAACTAAAGGAATTTGAAAACACAAAACCAGCCCTACAAGAAATCTTGAAAGGGGTCCTCTAAGCAAAGAGAGAGCCTAAAAGCAACATAGACCAGAAGGGAACACAGACAATATACGGTAACAGTCACCTTACAAGCAATACAATGGCACTAAATTCCTATCTTTCAATAGTTACCCTGAATGTAAATGGGCTAAATGCCCCAATCAAAAGACACAGGCTATCAGACTGGATTAAAAAACAAGACCCATCGATATGCTGTCTGCAAGAGACTCATTTTAGAACTAAAGACACCCCCAGATTGAAAGTGAGGGGGTGGAAAACCATTTACCATGCTAATGGACACCAAAAGAAAGCTGGGGTGGCAATCCTTATATCAGACAAATAAGATTTTAAACCAAAGACTGTAATAAGAAATGAGGAAGGACACTATATCCTACTTAAAGGATACTTCTGGTCTATCCAACCAGAAGATCTAACAATTGTAAATATCTATGCCCCTAACATGGGAGCAGCCAATTATATAAGGCAATTAATAACAAAAGCAAAGAAACACATCGACAACAATACAATAATAGTGAGGGACTTTAACACCCCCCTCACTGAAATGGACAGATCATCTAAGCAAAAGATCAACAAGGAAATAAAGACTTTAAATGACAAACTGGACCAAATGGACTTCACAGACATATTCAGAACATTCCATCCCAAAGCAACAAAATACACATTCTTCTCTATTGCCCATGGAACATTCTCCAGAATCGATTACATCCTACGTCATAAATCAGGTCTCAACCGGTACCAAAAGATTGGGATCATTCCCTGCCTATTTTCAGACAACAATGCTTTGAAACTAGAACTCAATCACAAGAGGAAAGTCAGAAAGAACTCAAATACATGGAGGCTAAAGAGCATCCTACTAAAGAATGAATGGGTCAACCAGGAAATTAAAGAAGAATTTAAAAAATTCATGGAAACCAATGAAAATGAAAACACAACTATTCAAAATCTTTGGGATGCAGCAAAGGCAGTCCTAAGAGGAAAGTATATAGCAATACAAGCCTTTCTCAAGAAACAAGAAAGGTCTCAAGGACACAACCTAACCCTACGCCTAAAGGAGCTGGAGAAAGAACAGCAAATAAAGCCTAAACCCAGCAGGAGAAGAGAAATCATAAAGATCAGAGCAGAAATCAATGAAATAGAAACTAAAAGAACAGTAGAACAGATCAACGAAACTAGGAGCTGGTTCTTTGAAAGAATTAAGAAGATTGATAAACCCCTGGCCAGACATATCAAAAAGAAAAGAGAAATGACCCAAATCAACAAAATCATGAATGAAAGAGGAGAGATCACAACCAACACCAAAGAAATACAAACAATTATAAGAACATATTATGAGCAACTCTATGCCAGCAAATTCGATAACCTGGAAGAAATGGATGCATTCCTAGAGATGTATCAACTACCAAAACTGAACCAGGAAGAAATCGAAAACCTGAACAGACTATAACCACTAAGGAAATTGAAGCAGTCATCAAAAATCTCCCAAAAAACAAAAGCCCAGGGCCAGATGGCTTCCCAGGGGAATTCTACCAAACATTTCAAGAAGAATTAATACCTATTCTTCTGAAACTGTTCCAAAAAATAGAAATGGAAGGAAAACTTCCAAACTCATTTTATGAGGCCACCATTAGCTTGATCCCAAAACCAGACAAAGATCCCATCATAAAGGAGAATTACAGACCAATATCCCTGATGAACATGGATGCAAAAATTCTCACCAAAATACTAGCCAATAGGATCCAACAGTACATTAAAAGGATTATTCACCACGACCAAGTGGGATTTATCCCTGGACTGCAAGGTTGGTTCAACATCCGCAAATCAATCAATGTGACACAATACATTAACAAAAGAAAGAACAAGAATCATATGATCCTCTCAATAGATGCAGAAAAAGCATTTGACAAAGTACAGCATCCTTTCTTGATCCAAACTCTTCAGAGTATAGGCATAGAGGGTACATACCTCAATATCATAAAAGCCATCTATGAAAAACCTACAGCGAATATCATTCTCAATAGGGAAAAACTGAGAACTTTCCTTCTAAGGTCAGGAACGCAGCAGGGATGTCCACTAGCACCACTGCTATTCAACATAGTATTAGAAGTCCTAGCCACAGCAACCAGACAACAAAAAGAAATAAAAGGCATCCAAATCAGCAAAGAAGAAGTCAAACTCTCACTCTTTGCAGATGATATGATACTTTATGTGGAAAACCCCAAAGACTCCACCCCAAAACTGCTAGAACTCATACAGGAATTCAGTAAAGTGGCAGGATATAAAATCAATGCACAGAAGTCAGTGGCTTTCCTATACACCAACAACAAGATAGAAGAAAGAAATTAAGGAGTCGATCCCATTTACAATTGCACCCAAAACCATCAGATACCTAGGAATAAATCTAACCAAAGAGGCAAAGGATCTGTACTCAGAAAACTATAAAATACTCATCAAAGAAATTGAGGAAGACACAAAGAAATGAAAAAACGTTCCATGCTCATGGATTGGAAGAACAAATATTGTGAAGATGTCAATGCTACCTAGAGCAATCTACACATTCAATGCAATCCCCATCAAAATACCATCCACTTTTTCCAAAGAAATGGAACAAATAATCCTAAAATTTGTATGGAACCAGAAAAGACCCTGAATAGCCAGAGCAACGTTGAAAAAGAAAAGCAAAGCTGGCGGCATCACAATTCCGGACTTCCAGCTCTATTACAAAGCTGTCATCATCAAGACAGTATGGTACTGGCACAAAAACAGACACATAGATCAATGGAACAGAATAGAGAGCCCAGAAATGGACCCTCAACTCTATGGTCAACTCATCTTCGACAAAGCCGGAAAGAATGTCCAATGGAAAAAAGTCTCTTCAACAAATGGTGTTGGGAAAATTGGACAGCCACATGCAGAAGAATGAAACTGGACCATTTCCTTACACCACACACAAAAATAGACTCCAAATGGTTGAAAGACCTCAATGTGAGACAGGAGTCCTTCAAAATCTTAAAGGAGAACACAGGCAGCAACCTCTTTGACCTCAGCCACAGCAACTTCTTCCTAGAAACATCGCCAAAGGCAAGGGAAGCAAGGGCAAAAATGAACTATTGGGACTTCATCAAGATAAAAAGCTTTTGCAAAGTAAAGGAAACAGTCAACAAAACCAAAAGACAACCGACAGAATGGGAGAAGATATTTGCAAATGACTTATCAGATAAAGGGCTAGTATCCAAAATCTATAAAGAACTCATCAAACTCAACACCCAAAGAACAAAGAATCCAATCAAGAAATGGGCAGAAGACATGAACAGACATTTTTCCAAAGAAGACATCCAAACGGCCAACAGACACATGAAAAAGAGCTCAATATCGCTCGGCATCAGGGAAATCCAAATCAAAACCTCAATGAGATACCACCTCACACCAGTCAGAATGGCTAAAATTAACAAGTCAGGAAACGAGAGATGTTGGTGGGGATGCGGAGAAAGGGGAACCCTCCTACACTGTTGGTGGGAATGCAAGCTGGTGCAGCCACTCTGGAAAACAGTATGGAGGTTCCTCAAAAAGTTGAAAATAGAGCTACCATATGATCCAGCAATTGCACTACTGGGTATTTACCCCAAAGATACAAAAGTAGGGATCCGAAGGGGTACGTGCACCCCGATGTTTATAGCAGCAATGTCCACAATAGCCAAACTGTGGAAAGCGCCAAGATGTCCATTGACAGATGAATGGATAAAGAAGATGGTGGTATATATATACACTGGAATATTATGCAGCCATCAAAAGGAATGAGATCTTGCCATTTGCAACGACGTGGATGGAACTGGAGGGTATTATGTTGAGCGAAATAAGTCAAACAGAGAAAGACATGTATCATATGACCTCACTGATATGAGGAATTCTTAATCTCAGGAAACAAACTGAGGGTTGTTGGAGTGGAGGGTGGGATGGGAGGGATGGGGTGACTGGGTGATAGACACTGGGGAGGGTATGTGCTCTGGTAAGCGCTGTGAATTGTGCAAGACTGTTGAATCTCAAATCTGTACCTCTGAAACAAATAATGCAATATATGTTAAGAAAAAAAAAAAAGAAGAAGAAGAAGGTAGCAGGAGGGGAAGAATGAAGGGGGGGAAATCGGAGGGGTAGACAAACCATGAGAGATGATGGACTCTGAAAACAAACTGAGGGTTCTAGAGGGGAGGGGGGTGGGAGGATGGGTTAGCCTGGTAATGGGTATTGAGGAGGGCGCATTCTGTATGGAGCACTGGGTGTTATGCACAAACAATGAATCATGGAACACTACATCTAAAACTAATGATGTATGGGGATTAACATAAGAATAAAAAAAATAAAAATAAAAAATAAATTTTAAAAATGTAAAACAATATGGCTATTCCTCATAAACTTAAATATACATCTACCATGTGGCCTAGCAATACCCCCCCCCCAAGAGAAATGAAAGCATATGCCCATACAAAAATATATATGTGAATACGCATAGCAGCTTGACTCATAATAATCATAACTGGAAAAAGTCCAAATGTCTATCATCTGGTGATGTGATAAACAAATCGTGGTATGCCCATACGATGGAACACTACCCAGCAACAGAAAGGAATGAACTACTGATACATACAAGAACATGAATGAATCTCAAACACATTGTGCCAAATGAAAGAAGCCAATTCCAAAAGGCTACAAACAGCATCTTTTATATGAGATTCTTTTTAAAAGGCAAAACTGTGGTGACAGTGGTGGTCAGAGGACAAGAGGTGAGGGAAGGGGATTGACTACAAATGGGAAAGAAGGAACTTTAGGGGGTGATGCATATGTTCTATACCTTGATTTCAATGGCAGTCATGCAGGTATGTATACTACATGTGTCAAAACTCATCAAATTGTGCACCTGAGATGGGTCAATTTTATGTTATGTAAATTATACTTCAATAAAGCTGACAAGAATGAAGAAAAACAAACAAACCAAAAAACTCTACTCATGTTTTCCTGCCCTTCCTGAAGTCCTCCTCATTATTAGTGTAATGTATGCGGTATGAGGTATCCTTTGTTGAGTTGTGTTTTTTTCCAATTGTTATTGCAATCATGACTCTTTCTTGCTAAAATGTCAATTCTCTGAGGGGAGGGAGTTACTGAAAATTGACCTACACCAATTTGGTTACACACAACATTGGTTCTTCTTGGTAGAAACAGTAGCCACTGAAGAAGTTGGGAGGATTCGTGGCCTCCTCACACCCTCCCCATCTCGTTACATTGATGGGAAACCTCAAACCAAATTCTGCCACATATACACACATTTACTAAAAAACAACTTATTAACAAGTAAACACAAAGCCACTTAGAAAGCTTGTTCTATTAGCCCTGCAAAGTCTATCTATCCTTTATCCCAAAGTCTCTCTGCCCTTTGAAGTGTTTTGCCCACCACCTCATATGAAAGATTTTATCTAAGAAAGACAAGACAAGACAACATTCCAGAAAAGAGATCCTGTTACCTGTATAGGTGGCATTAGGTAACCAGACATCCTCCTAAACCAATGACTGGATAGAAGACCATTTAAGGGTCAAGAGCCTGTTGCCTGCCCTAAGGGTATGGGCTGCAGGCTGTGCTAGACTCTTCTACCCTGTTTAGGCAAGTGGCCCTGAAACATTTTAGCCCACCACACGCACATCTCAAATATATTCAGTACATCAAACTGAGGCCCACTTTTATTATGCAGGCTACTAGCTATTACTTTCACCAATAAAACCCCTTTGTGACATTCACGATGCTAATTAGCGAAGCATAAAGTACTCAGCAAGGTATGGATTGCGTTAGTGTTTGTGTTTGTAGCAGCTGCCTGAACTTCCTGATTAAAATGAAGCTGGCCACGCCCTGGACTGGGTGTTCTTGGCAAGAGCTGTTACCCTTGGAGTTGGAACTTAAAACAAATAGCATAAACCTATGATTCTCTGTCTATGCTGAACTTTTTGGAATTAAATTATAGACATCTTTCCAAAAACATATCCTCTCTTTTAACTCTTCATAAAGTTTTTTACTTCTAATAGATGCTTAGTAACTGCTAATGACTATAAGCCAAGCAAATTAAGAATGAAGGGGTTTTAAGAAGGAAGGAAGGAAAGAAGTCTCTGGCCTCCAGACACTCCTTGTCTTTGAAGGTGTAGACACTCAGCCCTGGGCTATACCTCAGCTTCTAGTGTAGCTTTTTTGAGAAGATTTGGGGGCAGGTGGGTTTTTTAAATATCCAAAAATAAGGAGATGAGGTGGTCTGTGAAAAGGCTAAGTCACTCTGTGTAAATAAAACTGGGGAATTTCTGGAGTGAAAAATAACTGCCAGAGGCTAATTAACAGCCTAAAATTAGTCAGATTAATCTGCAGAAGCAAGGCTCCTCTAGATCACTGAGTTTGCCATTTCAAGGAAGCTCTACTCCCAAACCCATCCCAGTCACCCTCCAAGTCCTTTTTTTCTACAAGACCAGTCCTAGGGGTCATGGAGTTAGAGCCATTGGGGGCCAAACTCAAAGGCACAAAGAAGTGATGGTGTGACTAGACAGGGAGCCAGGCCTCTGATCCTGAGTATCACCCTGCCACCTGCCTTTCTGATCACTTCTAGTTTATCTTTTTACGGCAGCATGGCACAGGCTTTGGAATTCAAGTTGTGGCTTACCACTCTCTATGTCTATGGTCTCAGGTGAATAACTTAGCCTCTATGAACCTCAGGTTCCTCATGTGTAAAAAAAAATGAAAACAGGGGCACCTGAGTGACACAGTTGGTTAAGTGGCTGACTCTTGATTTTGGCTCAGGTCATGATCACAAGGTCCTGGGATCGAGTCTCGTGTCAGGCTCTGCACTCAGCAGGGAGTATGTTTAAGGATTCTCTCTCTCCCTCTCCCTCTGCCCCTCCTCCCCGTGTGCACACTCTCTCTCTCATAAATAAATAAATAAATCTTTTTAAAAAAATGAAAACAGGGGTGCCTGGGTGGCTCAGTCATTAAGCATCTGCCTTTGGCTCAGGTCATGATCCTAGGGTCCTGGAATCGAGCCCTGCATCAGGCTCTCTGCTCAGCGGGAAGCCTGCTTCTCCCTCTCCCACTCCCCATGCTCGTGTTCCTTCTCTCACTGTGTCTCTCTATGTCAAATAAATAAATAAATAATCTTAAAAAAAAAAAATGAAAACAAAAAATAAGCAAAGCACAGTACCTACCGTAGTGGCCACTCAACATATGTCCTTGCCTGCTACCCATCCCTCTGCTGGTAACAGCACCCATTTATTTTCAGTGGAACAGCTCCTTACTCCTCTTGGCCTACAAGGTTCTCATAAAGCCATGGAACCAATTGTCCCAAGGTCAAGATCTGGCCAATGAGCATATTCTATCCTGGCACCATAGCGAACTGTTCAGTTAGGAGTTCATTACCCACTGGGACTCAGTCCTGAGACTTATATTGGAACCATTGGACCTACATTCTCTCTCTCTCTTATGAACTTGAAGCTGATAATAATGTGGGCCTATCCCTGCTCAGGTCACCATGTGGAAAAAGGCTGCCTGAGAATGAGCCAAGGCAAGAAAGAAGAGCACCAAATCCTGATGGCTTGAGCATTTGAGAAGAGCTGGGCCTGAAGCAAGGCCCACCCGGGGGCTGGTCAGTTACAGGAGAGAATAAATTCCATGTTTGGCTCAAACCAGTTTGAAGTGGGTTTTCTATCATCTAAAAACCAAAATACCATCAGGGTGCCTGGGTTGCTTAGTCGGTTGGACAAGAGTATCCAACTCTTGATTTTAGCCTAAGTCATGATCTTGGGGTCCTGAGATCGACCCTCTGTCTGGCTCCACACTCAGCATGGAGTCTGCTTATCCCTCTCCCTCTGTTCCTCCTCCTGCCCTTGTGGTCTTCCTCTTTCTTTTCTCTCAACTTAATTAATTTTTTTTAAAAACCAAAAGATCATAGACTCTGAATCCTAATGCCTGAGTTTAAACTGTGGTTCTGTGACTCATTAGCTGTGGGAATATGGGTAGTTTGCTTACTATCTCTGTGCCTCAGTTTCCTCACTAACAAATGGGATATCAATAGCATCAACATCAAAGGTTATTGTGAGGATAAAATGAGTGACTATACATAAAGCATTTATAACAGTACCTGGCACACTGAAAATATACTATTTTATTATTATATTACCATTTATTGCTATTATATAGTAATGACTACTATTACTATTATTATTTTTTTTTTTATCTCATAGATTTATAGGGTTTGGGGGAATATGGCCAATGAGTTTGAGTGAAATTAAGAATTGTCCCCTTTGGGTCACCTGTCTGGCTCAGTTGGTGGAGCATGCGACACTTGATCTCAGGGTTGTGAGTTCAAGCCCCATGTTAGGTGTAGAAATTACTTAAAAAAGGAAGGAAGGAAGGAAGGGAGGGAGGGAGGGAAGAAGAAAATTCCCTTGGTTAATGCTCACAGAAGGAAGGAGTCTTAAATTTTATCCAGCCCAACCTAAGGCCCAATTAGCCTTATTATCTTTTTTGCTAGACTGATTAGACTGGTAGAGCAAGGTCATGCCATAGATGTATTTAGGATATATCTTAATAAAACACAGAATTTTGTCAAGACCCTGATGATGTCTATATGGATAAGATTAAGAACTCTGGGTCAAGTTGGGCGTCTTATTTGGCTAACAAATTAAACCAAACCTCAATGAGAAGGTAAAATTAGAGCACAATTTGGAGGAGTGGAGAGCTTTAGTCTTGCAAATACCTACAGGAAGGGTTTCCTGGAGACAGGGAACAGCCAGTGCAAAGGTCCTACCAGGCATTTTGAAGGAACCACTAGATTAGAGTCAGTGAGGTGGATATTTGTGGGAGACAAGGTCAGAGAGGCAAAAGGACCAGGTCATGTGGGAGACATATTTGCTCATTTTTTACTCTGTGAGATGGGGACCCAAAGCAGGGTTTTGGGCAGAGGGGTGACATTTGACTTTTGTTTTTAAAGATCACTCCAATTCCTGTATACAAAGTAGACCTTCAGTGAGGAAGGGTAGAAGCAGGGAGGGGACAAGTTCAAGAAGCTATTCAGTATCCAGGTGAGAGATAATGCCCCTCTTAGCATGTTGGCTTTGTTGTCTCAGACCAGCTTTCTCCTAATGAAGAATCTATGTCTGCTGCTGGCTTCAAGGCTTACATCCTCACCACTTAATGACCAGAGGGCAAAGGCCTCCTTCCCTTTCATTCTTAATTCCCTTAAAAATAAGTAAGTAAAACCCAGAGAATGGCATGCACCCACTCTACATTCCACTTGCCATCCTACCACAGGCCTAACACACAGTTGGCCCTCACTGAATGCATTTTGGAAAATAAAGAAATAGCACAAAACACACAGACCTGCTACTTGATCGATTTTGTGGGATGGATTATAATGCACCATTTACATCCTTTTTCTACTTTATGACCAATGGTCCTATGTTCAAATTTACCAGATGAATTTCACAGGGATGGCCAATGGGTACAAGAAGCATAGGGTCATTCCCCCAAAATTGAATTCCTGGCCTTGTTAACATCATCTTCTCATTGAATTATTCTTTCCTAGACAATGAGAAGAATATACAGTTGGATCTTAGGCAATATATTTTGAATCTCAGGCAATGTTACCATACCAATGAAAGTAGGGAGCCACTTTCAAACATTTTATCAACATTTTTATCCAAAAGAATAAGAACAGATCATCAAGTAAAACATAGAAGAGAACAAGAAAGACATGGAGAAATATGGAGCATTTAAATCAGACCCTGAAAACCAGGAGCCCAAGAATCTGAGCTGTATATATATATGTGTGTGTGTGTGTAATATATATATACACACATATATATACATATATACACATATATATGTGTGTGTGTAATATATATATTGTTTGGCCTGCACAGTAGTGGCCCATTCGCTGATTTTAATTTTTTAAAGTAGTGGCTGATATGTAAAAACTGGGATATTTCATATGAAGTCAGATCTCTTTCTCATTAAAATATTAAACTATGTAACAATGTTGAGCCACAGTTCTCTCAAGGCCCTGATCAACTGGATTTCCTTTAGCAGGATTTCCATCACTCCCAACACATGTTCTGTTTCTGAAATTTACCATATTTCCCTAATACCCATTTTTAAGAAAATGAAACTAGCAATCTCTAGCTTCAAGTGTATTTTCTGAGACACTATACAAAACAAAATCCAGAATAGTGTTCTAGAACTAACATGGTAAAAAAAAATTTCAAACCATGAAAATGCAGAACTTATGAATAAGAATAGGGAAGTTTCAAATCGGAGGCATGTATATTATTGACCAAGGATAAAACAGGCTAATGTGTTCATTTTAGCACATCTACCACAATGGAGGCCTTTAGCCATGCCAAATCACAGAGATAAATTTAGAATCATTCAAAACCGTTAGGATTATTAGTTCCTACGTAAGAAGAGCTGAATTGATAAACTCCTGCCTAAGTAAAAAGCAGATCTTTGGTCTATGTCTGCTATTCTACACCATAATTGCAAAATTCCTAGTGTGTTTACATCACAGCCAGGAACTGGAGATGACCCAAGCTATGAACCCGAAATTGGAAGGGATCACACTAATTTGTGAAACCCAGTACTGAACTGAAACCAAACATTATTTTTTTTTCTAAATTGTGGACTCACCCAAAAAGATTCCTATGAAAACCAATAAAATCCAGTTAAACTAATATGAATTATAACTGAACTAATGTTTCCTAAAACAGTTAAACCAGAGCACTAGAATATTATCTGTACCAAACCAGTATTTTGTCTGTTTGTATCTCCTCTGGTAAGTATCTTTAAAGGCCTTCATACTTTTGTCCTGATTACTGTGCATATCAAAACTACAGGAAACATATTTCAGTCAGTTATGAACTCTTTCCAATTCTGAAAGACACTTCTAGTTGCCAACCAAATACCCATTCCATCCTATTTCTTTAACAAAACCCAGATTTAGTCAAGAAGACGATCTACCCAACTTCCTTTTCCTAGCCTCCCTTGGAACCAAGGGTGACCACATGTCTCAGTTTCAAACTATGAGAATTTAAGCAGACATTGGAAGGAACTCACAGGATACCTTGTTGCCATGGACCCATTCTACATTCTTCCACCCTGGAATTCAAGCACATAGCTAGAGCACCAATTATAAGACAAATTTCAAGATGGAAGGTACGCGCTAAGATGATAAAACAGAAATCAGGACATGGAAACACTGTTGATATCCTACAGGTCCATTCCAGCTCTAGACTTCTTTCACATGAGAGTTAAATAACCTTTATTGTGTATGAGCTATAGTTTCAAGGGTTTTTCTGGTACACATAGCTAAATCTTAACTTATAAATTAAGTATGCTAACATTATACAAAACAACTCAGTACATCTTTTTATTCAACAAATATTCACTGAATACCTACTATGTGTCAAGGATGCATTAAAGATACTGACATATTTCCTACTCTCACGGAACACAGAAGGAAGAAAATTTGGCTAGATGATTAAATCCCAGACTCAGCCTCATTGTTAATTAGTAATGTCTTTGAAATTGGAGAAGCCACCTCCACGTCTCATAAGCCTCAGTTTCTTCATATGTAATATGGTGAAGTTTGAACGTATTTTTCTCAGGCCATTTCCAGCTCTCTCATTGTGTGATTCATTTGGTTTCCACAGAAAGTCAATCATTTTCTCACTACCCAGAGAAACCTAGCTCACTCTCGGTCCCAGAGGACAGTAAATATGATCCTAATTGACTCCCTCAAACCACAGTTAATAAGACCACGGCTGGACCATCAGATTCTCCCTTCTGAAAATCTGAAATTGGAAGACTTCGACACTGAGTCAAGGTCATGTGGAACGGGGGTCAGAGTAGATGGCGTGGCAAACCAGGATCATGTGTGAGCCAATGTTTGGGGAGCAGAGGCACATGAGGAAGCAGGGAAAGTGGCCTGCATAATGAAGCAGGAACCTGCAAAGGAAGAGTAGACATGAAAATCCAAAAGTACCAAACTGGCAGTCTGACAAGGCAGATCTAGTCCTTAGTCAGATTTTCATCTTCGTGTTTTTCTCACAACATTTTAAATAATTTGGATTAGTTGTCAAGATTTTCAAAAGAGGAAGTTTTGCATAAAATTCTGAATTTCTAGGGCGCCTGGGTGGCTCAGTTGGTTAAGCGACTGCCTTCGGCTCAGGTCATGATCCTGGAGTCCCGGGATCGAGTCCCGCATCGGGCTCCCTGCTCGGCAGGGAGTCTGCTTCTCCCTCTGACCCTCCTCCCTCTCATGCTCTCTGTCTCTCATTCTCTCTCTCGCAAATAAATAAAAAATCTTAAAAAAAAAAAAAATTCTGAATTTCTAGCTTCTCTGAATTAGAGGAAGAGCTGACAACATGAGGCCTTCTTATTGCATGGCCACAAGAGACCACAGCAGAGAGGTCTGAAGGTCTCTGTTGTTCCATCTCAGCCTAAGTGGAAGTCTCTGTAAACTGCTTTTAATCTGGTGAGTTATGTCAGCACCTCCCCACCCCCTGTCCTGCACCAGTGCTGTGCATTTGTCTCCTTCATTTCCCCTCCTTGTGGGGCTCTGGTTGGTATGTGAGTTTGAGCCTCTGTTCCAGGCAACGCAGCCTCATGAGAAAATGACCAGCTTAGCCACGATTGTCCAATTTCAGTGTTCCCTGTGTAGCCCCAGCTCTGCTTCAATGGCTCTCCTAAGATATTTATGAGATTTCAGAGCCAGCAGTGAGGAAAGCCATGAAATGGCACAATGACATCTTAGAACCCCCCAAAGGCTCAGAAATTGTCAGAACCAGGTACTTCTGAAGTAGAAGGTTAAGATTGGACTAAAAGGAATATTGATTGAAAACCAGATTAAAAGCAGCTCACAGAGACTTCTACTTAGACTAAGATGGAATAACAGACACCAGATTTAGCCTCCCACCAGACACAATTCATAAAACAGACAAAATAGATGAAACAATTGTTCTTAAGATGTTGGATATTAGGCAACAAAGTACAGCCATCACTGAGAGACAGGAAATAAAGAAGATGGCTCCATGACTATCCCAGCTTATTGTCTTGAGATAGTTTCTATTTTCACCCAAGATTGGCAGAACGCACATTCTCTTTGATGCCAAAAGATCATTTACCAAAAGAGTCCATATTCTGGGCCATAAAACAAGTCTCAATGAATTTAAAAGGACTTAAATCAAACAAAGTATGTTCTGAGACCAAAATGAAATTAAAATAGAAATCCATAAGGAAAACATACCTTAAAAATCCTAAATATTTGAAAACCAAATATTATACCTCTTAACCCATGTGTCAAGGAAGAAATCAAAAGAGACATTAGGAAGTATGTTGAACTGAAGGAAAATGAAAACACAATATATCAGAATTTGTGGGATACAACTGAAGCAGAACTAAGAAGGAAATCCATAGCACCAAATGCCTAAATTAGGGAAAATAAAAAGAAGAAAGTCTCAAATCAACAACCTCAGCTGCGTTCCAACTTAAGAAACCAGAAAACGAAGAGCAAATGAAACCCAAAGTAAGCAGAAGAAAGGAAATCATAATACCAAAAGTTTAAAGAAATAATACTAATTCTACACACTCTTCTAAAAAATTAAAGAGAAGGGAAGGAAACATATGAAGCCAGCACTCTGTGATACCATGCCAAAGGCACTGTAAGAAAGGAAAACTACACACCAGTGTTCTGTATGAACACAGATGCAAGTTTCTTAAAATTTTAGCAAATTGATTCCAACAATATATAAAAAGAATAATATACTATGACCAAGCAGGCCTTATCCCAGGATTGCAAGGTTGATTTAACATTTGTAGATCAATCAATTTAACTCATGATATTAACACATTACAAAAGAATAATCATGTGACCATCTCGACAGGGGCAAGAAAAGCATTTAACAAAATCTTTCATTCATTTCAAGTAGGAATAGATGGGAACTTCTGCAACCTGATAAAAAATACCTATGAAAAACCAAAAGCCAACATCACACTTAACAGTGAAAGACTGATCACCTTCCCCCTAACATCAGAAGAAGGATAGGAAGGGATGTCTGCTTTCATAACTTATACCCAACATTGAACTGGAGGTTCTAGCCAGTGCAATAGGCAGGAAAAAGAAATAAAAGGCATCCAGATTGGAAAGGAAGAAGTAAAACTGTCTTTATTTGCAGATGACATGATTGTCCATGTAGAAAATCCTATGCAATCTATATGAACAGCTGCTAGAATTAATAATGAGTTTGGCAAAGTTTCAGTGTATGAGAGCAATGTAAAAAATCAAACTATATTACTACATACCAGCAACAATAGTGAGAAATAGAATTTAAAATATAATACCAGTTAAAATACCATCTAAAAATATGAGATTCTTAGGGATAAAAAAGACAAAAGATGTGCAATGAAAACTACAAAACATCATGGGGAGAAATGAAGGAATACTTAAATAGAGATACACTGTTTTCTTGCATTGGAATATTCAATATTGCTAAGATGTACATTTTCCCCATGATCTTTGGATACAATACAATCCAAGTCAAAATCCCAGCAGGCTTTTTACATTATACATTATATTATACATAAATATGTATACATTATACCTTTATATTTTATATTATATTGTTAACTTTTATATTAACAATATAAATGTATTTTTTTAATTGACAAGCTGATTCTATAATTCATTTAGAAATGCAAAAGACAATGCAACAGTCAATTTGACTTTGAAATGTGGAAAACTTACACTACTTAACTTCAAACTTAGTGTATATATATATGGTTATAATAATCAAGACTGTGTGGTATTAAATTCAAGATAGACAAGTAGAACAACAAAATAGAAGAGAGTATCAAAAAAAAAGATACTTGCAAAAGTACAAAGGCAATTTGATGGGGAAATCAAAGTCTTTTTGACAAATGGCCCTGGAACAGTTGGATATCCATATACAGAAAACAGAACTTTGACCTACACTTCATACCACATAGAAAAAAATAACTCAAAATGGATCACAGACCTAAATCTAAATAAAACCTAAAAGTATAAACTTTTAGAAGAAAATCTTTGTGACCTTGGGTTAAGCAAAGATTTCTTAGGTACAACACTAAAAGAAAAAAATTCATAAATTGGACTTCATCGAAATTAAGAACAGTTGCTCTTTGAAATATATTGTTAAGAGAATAAAAAGGTAAGCCATAGACTGAGAGTAAATAAATGCAAGTCACATATTTGATAAAGGATTTGTATCCAAAATATGTGAAGAAATCTTAAAACTCAATAAGAAAACAAAGGAATCAAATTTTTTAAATGGGCAAGAGATTTGAACAAACCATTCACCAAAGAAGATATACAGATGCTAAATAAGCACATGCAAAGATGCTCAACATTGTTAGCCATTAGAAAATGCAAATTAAACCACAATAAGATACTGCTACACACTTACTAGCATGTTTAAAATTTAAATGGCTGACCAAATCATGTGTTGGCAAAGATATCGAACAATCAGAATGTTCTCATTCATTGCTGGTGAGAATGTAAAACGGTGCAACTGCTTTAGAAAACAGTATGACAGTTTCATTCAAAGTCAAACATACACCTACCATGTGGTCCAGCCATTCCACTCCTAGGTATTAACTGAAGAAAGATGAAAAACTCTGGGGGGCCCCTGGGGGGCACAGCAGTTTAAGCGGCCAGCTCTTGGTTTTGGATCAGGTCCTGATCTCAGGGTCATGTGTTCGAGCCCTGTGGGGGCTCCACGCTCCATGGGGAGTTTGCTTGAGATTCTCTCTCCTTCTCCTTCTACCAATCCCTCTCACGTTCTCACTCTCTCTCTAAAAGAAATAAATCTTTTTAAAAAAAATAAAAAACTATGTCCATACAGCAACTTGCACATGAACATGCATAGCAACTTTATTTGTAATCACCCCAAACTGGACACAATCCAAATGTTCATCAACAAGTGAATGAATAAACAAATTGTGGCATATCCATACAATGAGATACCACTTAGCAATAAAAAGAAATTAACTACTGATACACTCAACAACATGGATGAATCTCGAAATAATTATACTCAGTGAAAAAAGCCAGAACCCCTCTCCACAAAAAAAAAAAAGTATGATTCAATTTATACAAAATTTGAATAGAAAATGCAAAGTGATCTATGGTAACCGATAGCAAATCAGTAGTTGTCTGGGGATGAAGAGGAAAGAGTAGGGCTAGTTAATATGTTCATTATCTTGACTGTGATGATGTTTTCATGGGTATATACATAATTATAAAACTGTACATTGTAAATAAGTGCTATTTATTTTATGACAATTATATCTTAACAAAACAATTTGATCCTTAGGTTCCTAACAGCTCTATGCAACTAGGCAATTGGTTTTCCATAACCTTGCCATTAGACTTAGGTTTCTTCTCTGGAAGAAGTTAACAGAGGGTCTGGGGACTAGAGGACAGCAGGCCCAAAAGACGGCAAGGGAATTCTAAAAAGAAACAAACAGGAAAGTCCACATACTGAAGGCTGAGACTTACAGCCCTCTAGCCCCACTTGGCCCCCAGAACCCTGGCAACCAGGCCTTTGTCTTCCAGGCAGAAGACTTCTCCAGGCAATCTTATTGGCCCAAGAAGAAAAACAAACCTTCTGACATTGGGGGTTCCCTAAAAAACAGTGTAGCCAGATAACCCTACAGTGAATCTCACAACAAACCTCACCTCTGAGATCAGACCTTCTGATTGGCTTTTTAATATCCCACTCTTAAACATGAGCAGACAACTAAAATTAGAATTTGTTCTGAGAACATAAAGGGATAGAAAAGGTGCTTGAATAGGGGGCTAGAGAGCATTATCAGAAAATAGAGAAATTATCATATTCTTTAGGGAGAAATCATTAGAAAATGCCAAAAACTTAAACTGCCCAAGAAGTAACAATTTAAGTCCATTATTAGGACATGCAAAGATAAATATTAAAAGAACCAGCTGTGTAAAGTAGAAGCAGTCGTCTCTTGGGAAGGGAAAATAAGGAGGGACAAGGGAATTGCTGTAGCGATAAGAATTGTGTGACCCTTTAAATTATTGCCTATGTAACTTTTGTAAAAATTGTGGGTAAAATTTTTTTTACTTTTTGTAAAAAAAGTGTGAAAGAAAATCAATTAGAGATGAATAAAGCCCTTGAAAAGTCAATGGATAGGATGACACATGCCCCTGTTTGCCAGAGATATTCCCAGTTTTCATCTATTAATAGTGCTTGTTTAGTCCCCAAATGTCTCAGTTTGGCTAACTTTATAATGGATGTGTTGGGCTGACACCTCTTAAACCCACCGATCAACCTTAACATCACCTTAGCATGAGACATGGTGTCCTCCTCCTGTGATCCAATAGGAAATACACAGTACCATCTATGAAATACCCTTGCCAAAAAATAAAAACAGAAAAGAACTTGAATCTAATCAAGTCTCTCATCTGGGTTTCTCAAAATTCACATCTTGGAACACATAGTTCTTTCTCATATGTATAGGATGTTTAGCAACATCCCTGGCCTCTACCCACCCAATGCTAACAGCATCACCTAGTTGTGACAACCAAAAAAGTCTCCACATATTGCCAAATGTCCTTGAGGTGAACGGGGGTGGGGGATCTCCCCCAGGTTGAGAACCACTGCTCTACAGCTAAGTACCAATTCACAAGAAATGGGATGAAGAAATATGCTAAAGGATACCAGCAGGACACAATCAACCAAATTCAGAATGTGGGAAACTCTAAAGGACAGATGACCCAGCTTTCTCAACAAACATAAAGCATGGGGGATGTACCAGAAGAGAGATTATTACAGTTTAGAAGCCCCTCTTTGGGGCGCCTGGGTGGCTCAGTCATTAAGCGTCTGCCTTCAGCTCAGGTCATGGTCCCAGGGTCCTGGGATCGAGCCCCGCATCGGGCTCCCTGCTCCGCGGGAAGCCTGCTTCTCCCTCTCCCACTCCCCCTGCTTGTGTTCCCTCTCTCGCTGTCTCTCTGTCAGATAAATAAGTAAAATCTTTAAAAAAAAAAAAAAAAAAAAAGAAGCCCCTCTTTAAAAATCAACAAATACAACGTCTGGACTTGTTTGGATCCTGATTTAAACCACAAAAAGACATTTTTGATACAACTGGAGAAATTAAGGACATGTTAGTATTATAACACTAAGAAATATTGTTAATTTTATGAGTGTGATAATAGTACTGTGGTTATATTATTTTTTAAGGCTTTGTTGGAGATACATATTGCTGTATGAATAGATAAAGTGGTATGAAGTCTATCTGGTTGCAAAGGGGAAAGGTGGGGAATAGATCAAGCAAGAACATCAGAACAGGGGCGCATGGGTGGCCAAGTCAGTTAAGCATCTGTCTTTGGCTCAGCTCATGATCCCAGAGTCCTGGGATGAGCCCCGAGTCCATTCGGGCTCCCTGCCCAGCGGGAAGCTGGCAGAGCCTGCTTCTCCCTCTCCCTCTGCCCCACCCCTTATACTCCCTCTACTCTCTCTCAAATAAATAAATAAAATCTTAAAAAAAAAAAAGGAACGTCAGAACAAGAACAGTTACAGAAATCAAGGGGCGGGTAAATGGATATTCATGTACAGCAGTCCCCCCTTATCCAGTGGAAAATGTTTCAAGTCCCCCAGTGAACGCCTAAAACTGCAGATAGGACTGACCATTAGTCATACATATCTATGATAAAACTTAATTTATAAAATAGGCACGGTAAGAGATTAACAATAAAAACTAATAATAAAATAGAATAATTATAACAATATACTGTAATAAAAGTTATGTGAATGTGGTCTCTTTCTCTCTCTCAAAATATCTCCCTATACTATACTCACCCTTCTGCTTCTGACGACGTGAGAGGATAAAATTACCACCTGATGTGATGACGGGACCTGACGTGAATGACGTGCCTGGCGTGAAGGACGCACGAGACGTGAATGACGCAGGCACGTGAGGTAGCGTCAAGCTGCTACTATTGACCTTCTGGTGACTCGTTAGGAGGCGGATGTGCTTCCCACTGTAGATGAACCGGCTAGCTGAAACCGCCAAAGCGAAGCCGCAGTTGGGCGCGGAGACTACTGCACTCGCCTCTACTTTGTGTACGTTAGAAATTTTCCCTAAGAAAAACTTAAATGGGGGGCACCTGGGTGGCTCAGTCGTTAAGCGTCTGCCTTCGGGCTCAGATCATGATCTCAGGGTCCTGGGATCCAGCCCCTCATTGGGCTCCCTGCTCTGTGGGAAGCCTGCTTCTCCCTCTCCCACTCCCCCTGCCTGTGTTCCCTCTCTCGCGCTCTCTCTCTCTGTCAAATAAATAAATAAATAATCTTAAAAAAAAAAAAAATTAAATGGAAGAAATAAAATCCAAGAAATTAATAAAGTATGGCTTAATGGGAAGCACGTGGACTGGGAATCCTGAGTTATATTCCCTGCTGCTCTGCTAACAGGTCTGGTCATTTTTTTGTTTTTTTAAGATTTTATTTATTGGAGAGAGAGAGCACAAGAGTGGGGGGGGCGGTCAGAGGGAGAGGCAGACTCCCTGCTGAGCAGGGACCCCGATGCGGGACTCCACCCTGGGACTAGATCCTGGCACTCCAGGATCATGACCTGAGCTGAAGGCAGTTGCCTAACCAACTGAGCCACCCAGGTGCCCCGGGGTGGGGTCATTTTAAGCAGGGAAGTCATTTCTCTGGCCTGTAGAATCAAGTTTGTGAGTTAACCGATTTCCATGAACCCTTCCAGGTGAGGTTGTCAGTGATTCCGTGACATGACTTGAAAAAGTGAGTTGAATAACAGCCCTGAGGACTCGGCAGTTTCAGAAGTCTGAATTCATGGTGGAGACGCTGGTGGTGAGTTCTGGCCCAGGATTCCCGGATTCCCTCCCGGGCCCCTTGGCTAGCTTGGAGGTAGCAAGATGAGCTGCATTGGAACGTTCTGGATTAGCGCCTGCTGAATGAGGCTTGCGTCAAACCCCTCTTTAAGCAGCTGTGGCTGCAGTTTGAGTAACTTGTCAGGGAAGTGTGAATTACAAGTCTATATTACAAAAGCGTTTATTTTCAGCCTTTCCAAAAAACAGAAAGAGGGAAGCATGCATAATAAAGCAACTGACATCTGAGGCAGAAGTTGGCTTTTCCTATCCTCTCCTTTTCCCTTCTAAGTCTTTCCCTTCTAACTTCCTATGTGAAGGTTTGGAAAGAAAGAGCAAACAGGGAGAGGGCGGAGGAAACTGGTACCTACCACTGGTCCTGGGGTTGCCGAGCTCAAGTGGCAAAGGAACAACTGAAGTCCCTGTTCTCCCTGAGACCCCCACCAGGCCCTGTTGCAACGAAATGATTTGATTCACATGGGACTGGATGCCCAATGCCACAAAGGAAACCCTTATTAGAGAGAGCTCCCTGAAATGCCCTTGGAAATAGCATCCCAAAGATCTCTCTGCCTTTGCTTTGAAGAATGCAGAAAGCTTGCCCTGCCACCATTTGTAGAGCACCATCCATCGTGAAAGGAAGGGTGAAGTCACACCAGTTCCCTCCCCAGTGCCCCATCCTGGGCCCCAACTAAAACCTCAGCTTCTCTCCCTTCAGCCAGTCACAAGGGCCTCCCAACAGTCTACGGCCTCCAGGGTGGCGTTCCACAAATGCACATCTGCCCAAGCCACTGAGCCGCCTCTTTTAAGATATTTTCACAAGCCCCCATCACTATGGGGATAAAATCCAATGTACAGGACCTCTCTTAGAAGCAATGAGTACTAATGATTTAAAAGCATCCTCAGGAATCTTGGGAGCTGCACGACTTCCCTGGATAAACCTAGAAGGAGCTTCTTTATAATATTCAGAGGCCATGCCTAAGGGCAGAACACAGGAATCCCACCCAGTTAGGCCTGAACCTCTGGCCTCTCCAACTCTGCATCTCTCTAGTCTTCCCGGACCTCTTCTGTTACCCAGGGGCAGCACCCACCCCACCCCACCCGCCCTGCAGAGGATGCTGTGGGATGGGCAGCGCCAGATAGTGGATGCCCCAGCCTGAGGCAGGGAGGAGATAGAGCAGCCCCAGGAGGGATGGGGGATATATTCCCAGAGTCTTGTCCACCTGAGTCAGCAGTCAAAGCAGCTCAGCACATAGTGCAGGGTCAGAGGCAAACAAGGATCCTGAAGGGGCAGCAGAAGGGGAGCCAGGTCAATTCGGGAGATGAAGAATAAGTGCCTGAGGTAGCCTTACCAAAAAAAGGTTCAATTAACCCAAGTAGCAGAGGAATAAATTCTCCTGAGAAAATACTTAAACTATTTCAGATTAAGCTACTGTATTAGTTTGGGTGCGTTTAATTGTAACAGAATGCTTGACTAACGATGACTTAAGCAATAAAGGCATTTTTATATCTCAGGTAACAAGAAGCTTTAAGTGGAAAACTGTCTGCCTTGGAACAGCAAGACAGTGTCAGGATGCTGGACTGATGTCTCTGCAGTTCTCCTGGCCTTCCTCTTGTGGTTATCAGATGATGGTCATAGCTCCAAGCATCACATTTTCAAACAATATCACCCAAGACAAACAGGAAGGGGAGAGGCAGAACTCTTCGTCCACTACACTCTGTTATTAGCAAACAAATACTTCCTATAAGTCACCAGCAGACTAAGTCATAAACCTACCTGTAGGCAAATCACAGGCAAAGAGGAGTGGTATAACTAGGCTTCGATCATGATTTGATGCCAGGACCTTCCTTCCCTGAGCAAATGCAGCCCTTTGATACCTGAACAAAATGTGAATTATTAGCATGAAAGAATTGGGAGGTAGGGGGGTGGGAAATGGCTGCTATGAGGCAACCAACAGTGTCTACCACTACTGAGGTCCTCTTTGTCTCCCCCAATTTGAACCTCCTCCCACCTCCCCAGTGCAAACCGCTACTATCATTCCAGACTTTAGGTACATGTACATATATGTACACACAACACACCATATTAGACAATAGACTTGGGGTATTTAATAAACTTATGGTAGTGTGTGTGTGTGTGTGTGTGTGTGTGCGCGCGCGCGCATGTGTGATAAACCTGCCATCCTACTTAGGCATCTTTCTGCAATTTGCTTCACCATTCAATAATATGTCTCAGTGATCCATCCATATCAATCCTTATTGATCTGTTCTATTTTTGCAACTGCTGTATAGTGTTCCCTAGTGTGGACATATCACAGTTAATTTAGATACTTCCCTATTGATAGCCTCTTGGTTGTTTTTAGAGTAGCTTCTAAGCACTTCTGTGGATAAATGCACTGGATAGTCTCCATTTTCCCCTCCAGATCTATCTTTCTCTGCTCTGTGTTCAGATTGCTGATCACTATAAATAGCATGAGCTGGCTCTCTTGCTATCTGGCATCTGGTTGGGTGAAGCCTCTGTGAGTGGCAAGAAATCAGAGAATATAAGAGAGAGAAGTTGGAGTGTTATTCCCCTCGCTCACTTCCTGCCAAGTTGCAGGTTGGCAGAGGCTGTGTTCCTCTACCGAGGCCACAGCTCCTGTCCAGGGGATGCCCCACAGCTAAAGCTCTCAGGTGGTTCCAGTATCTGTTATTGTTCCCCTGCTGCTTCAGGCTCAAGGGTGGTAACATTTCTCCCTGCTGTTTACAACCCCTCTCCAGGTGCTGTTTCCCGGATTCTAACTGATTTAGCTAATTACATTCATTTAAAAGAGCAAGAACCATGAAGACCCAAACTTTTCCATGCATGGCTCCATTTGTCCACTAATTTGCCTCACTTTTCCTCCCAGCATCGCCCCTTCCCAGCTTCTACTTTCATCTTCTCTTTATCACTTGGTTTCTGTATAAGCAGCTTCCCAGATGACCCCCACCCTGATCCACCTGGCCCCTGGTCTCTACTCTGCATGTTACCCTATGAGCACACTGGGTCTTCATCCTTACTGATCTGTCCTCGTGTGGGGAACCCACAAGATCTTTTATAGGCTGCTGCTTAATGGGAGTCAGAAAACATTCTCCATTCTCACAAAGCAGGACCAGGAATATGCATGTGGTCCCCAACTACAGGAATGCTCCCCCAAGGACATGACAAGAGCCCAAAGGTCCCCTCTCTCCTCTCTGAGCTCCCTTACACTTCACCTCATGCTTTCTCTCTCTTTTTTTTTAAGATTTATTTTTTTTTATGAGAGAGAGTGTGTGTGGTGGGGTAGGGGCAGAGGGAGAGAATCTTCCAGCAGACTGCCCGTTGAGCGTGGAAGCCAACACAGGGCTCCATCTTGTGACCCAGGAGATCATGACCTGAGCCAAAACCAAGAGTTGGATGCTTAATGACTGAGCCACCCAGGCACCCCTTACCTCATGCTTCCTCTTAAACTCAACATGAAGTTCTTTACTTTAGGCCTTGAGGTGAGTTTAACAATCAGTCAACAATTTTCCAGAGTTCTAGCAAAGTAGTTAAGGATATGGGCTGTGAAGCCCAATAAATCAAGGTTCAAATTCTGACTCTACCACCCAACAGCTGAGAGACCTCATGCAAGTTATTTAACTTCTCTTGCCTCCATTTCCTCATTGTAAAGTTGAAATTGTAGTATTACTTACCTCTTAGAGTTGTTTTAAAGATATATTAGGTATATCTAAATATATATCTCAAAGATCTTAGCATAAAGCCTAGTCCAGGGAGAGCCCTCCACACATGGTATAGATATTATTCACTCAGTACTATATAAGCTGCTGTGGAGGTAAAAGCTATGGTCCTACCCTCAGGGAGCCAACAATCTACACTGGAAGATGAGAAGAACATTCTTATAATAATGAACAACACAGGTGACCCTATATTTTTGAGGAACAAGTTATATGGTATTAGTTCCAATGCAACAGTATTAGGATGGTTCTTTCACATATCTGATCTTTCATGTTACCTGACAGGTTCTTGAGGGTAAGCACCAGGCATTAATGCCCCTCGCATGTCCAGGGCTTGGCACATAGTAGACATTCAAACAGTGTCTAAATACCCAAGGAATGCTTGGATCAAATGTTAGAACAAGCACGTCATTCTTACAAAGCACTTTGAAAGTGAAGCATCATTTCATTCCCATAACAATCCTGTGAGATAATTACTATTGTTATCATCTGAATTTTCCAAAATAAGGAAACTGTGGCTCAAAAAGCTTAGCACTTTGTTTAAGTCCCACAGTCAGTTTATAGTAGGGATGGTCTGAAACCCAAGGCCTTTGACCATAAATATGGAGCCTCCTCCTACAAGGGCCACAGAAACTCATAAGCCAAAAAAAGCCTATTGCTGAAAGTCTTTTTCTGCCTCCAGTATGCTCTCTTTCTAAACCTTTCTCTGCTCTCTTTAGCTGATGCCACCGGTTCCAGATTCTTCCTTTAGCCAAAAGGAATCCAATTCATTAAGATTTCTTTTCAGGGAGGCAGAGACTCTCCTGTTTATCCAATCCCCTATCAGACATATAAATGTATCATATAGTCATTAAACTCTGAAATACATGACACAGTCATAACCACACACAAGCTGTTAAAAAGCTCATTACCTCCAGTGGGAGATACTCACCATGCTTACTACTCTGTCCTCACAGGGCCAGGACAGAATGTTAGCTCTCTGGTTAAGGAAAATGTTTTATTTTCCCCAGGAATCCTTCTAAAAGCAGTTATATTACTGATAAATCCTAGCTTATTTGTATGCTTCTGAATGCATTGGAAGGCAATGTTTTAAAAAAAAATTTTTATCACAAAAAACACTGTACACCCTCTAGGGGAAAAAAGTAAGCAAAATGAAATGTGTAGGGGTGCCTGGGTGGCTCAGTTGGTTAATTGTCTGACTCTTGATTCCAGCTCAGGTCATGATCTCAGGGTCATGAGATAGAGCCCCATGTTGGGTTCTAAACTGGCCATAGAGTCGGCTTGATATTCTCTCTCCCTCTCCCTTGGCCTCTCCACCCTGCCCCCCGCCCTTCACCCCATCCCCAACTCATGCACATGAGCGTGCATACTCTCTCTCTCTCAAAAAAAAAAAATTAAATGTGTAGAGTAAAAAGTGAAAATGCTCAAGAAAATGAGAAGATAAGCCACAGACTGGGAGAAAATTTTTGTGAAAGTCATACCTAATAAAGGACTGTTGTCCAAAATACACAAAGAATGCTTACAACTCAACAATAAGAAAATGAACAACCTGATTTAAAAATGGGCAAAAGACCTGAACAGACACCTTACCAAAGAAGATATACAGATGGAAAATAAGCATATGTCATCAGGGAATTGCAAATTAAAATAGTAATGAGATGCCACTACACACCTATTAGAATGGTCAGATCCAAAATGCTAACAGCACCAAATACCGGCAGGGATTTGGAGCAAAGGAAACTCTCATTTGTTGCTGGTGAGAATGCAAAATGCAAAGACTTTGGAAGACAGTTTGGCAGCTTCCTACAAAACTATACTCTTACCATACAACCCAGCAATTGTGCTCGTTGGTATTTACCCAAATGAGTTGAAAACATGTCCACACAAAAACCTGCAGATGGATGTTTATAGCAGCTTTATTCAAAACTTGGAAGCAAACCAAGATGTCCTTGCCAAAACTTAGAAGCAACCAAGATATCCTTCCAATGTGGGTTCATTGACTGTAACAAATGTAGCTCTCTGGTGGGGGGTGTTGATAGTAGAGGAGCCTGGAGAGGGGTGGGGCTGGGGAATATATGGGAAATCTCTGTACCTTCCCAGCAGTTTTGCTGTTAACCTAAAACTGCTCTAAAATTAAAGTCTACTTTTTCGAAGTGAAAGTTATTTTCCCTCAGCTTCCCATGCCCAATCCCACTCCCTATACGTAATTGTTATCAAATGTTTATTGTATTTTCTTCTAGTCTTTTTTCTCACACACACATAATGTATATGAATATGTAAGACCTTTTTTAAAGATCAGCACAAGTTCTGTATAATAGTGGAAATACTTCAAAGTACCCAGTTGTTCAAAATAAGGAATAGTTAAGTAAATTATAACACACTGTTACCTGAGCACTGCATAATGGAAACTACTTTGGACTGTAAGGTATGTAGAGGAGGAGGAGGAGTGGTAGTGGTAACAGTAGCAGGAACAGTAGTCATAGCTGTAGTAGTAGCAGCAGTAGTAAGAATAAAGTAGTAGTAGTAGTTAGAGTAAGGAGTGGTGGAGTAAAGTAGTAGTAGCAGCAGCAGTAGTAACAATGGTCCTAGTTGTCGTAGTAGTAGTAGTAGTAGTAGTTAAAGTAGTAGTAGTAGTAGAAAAAGAATCAGACAGAACTGGATTTAAATTCCTGTCTTGCTATTTAAACAATTACTGAACACTTACCTGTACCACTTACCCAAAGGGTTACTAAACCAATTAAATTGAGAGAATGTATGTAAAGTCTTCAGCAAAGTGTCTGGCACCTAAAAGGTGCCCTATCAGCCACAGTCCCTTCTCAAGGGTAGACCCTTTTCTTGGTGATCAAGCCTGGCACAACGTCAGCAGTAAAATAAATGCTGACTGAGTTGAACTAGAGTAGAACATTATAACTTTTTAAAATCAATATTTAGAAACACGGTGTGAGGTTTGGGATTTCAAGCAAGACAAGATTTAACAGGGAATGAGAGGCTGACACAACATTGAATGGTCTGTGAGAGTTGAAGTCAGGGAAGCCTACGCTCTCCACAAAGTGGAAGAACCATCACAGGTGATCTCAGCTGATCTCAGTACCAAAGAGGTGATTCCCAAGGGGATGCCAGAAGCTGCAGCAAGACTGCCCATCTGCCCTGGTAATGAGCTTTTCTCTGCGTTGCTGTTATGGCTCTCTGTTGACTCATTGAGAGAGAGAAACCAAACCTGTGAGGAAAAAAAAAAAAAAAGGCAGAAAACTAAATTCTGATGGAGGAGAAGGAAAGAGGAAGCTCATGGCTCAACCTATAGAACCCTGTAGGAACATTTTTTTAAATGAAAAAGAGGGGCGCCTGAGTGGCTCAGTTGGTTAAGTGTCTGCCTTCAGCTCAGGTCATGATCCTGGGATCCTGGGATAGAGCCCTGCGTCAGTCTCCCTGCTCAGCGGGGAGTCTGCTTCTCCTTCTGCCCCTCCCCCTGCTTGTGCTTGCACTTGCTCTCTCTCTGAAATAAGTAAAATCTTTAAATAAATAACAACTTTAGTTTTATATTACAAAAATGTGCCTATTGATGAGGAGAAAATCATCCACAATCTCACCAGCAAGAGAAAGCTCCTGTTAAAACCTTGGTCTTGTTTCCTTGTGAATCTTTTCCTATGCTGCATACATATGTCATATGTATTATCATATGTGTAAAATATATATATGTGTGTGTTTTCTATATACGATATCCTCTTCTCATATCAATAAAGAGTCAGCCATGACATCAGTTTTAATGGCTGAATAGAATTCCAGTGTCTGGCTAAACCATACTTTATGTAACCAGTCACCCATTGTCAGACATTTGGGTCATTTCCAAAATCTTGCTATTATAAACAGAACTGCCAGGAACTTCCTTAGAGCCATGCAGTGAACTTCTGATCCTCTTTCACAGAAGGATGAAAGAGAACAATGGGCTATTTGCAAAAGTCGACTTCAACTCCAAACCACCATCCCCTTTTCCCCACCCCTGGTGATACCCAGTCCTCCGGAGTCCAGCTGGAGAAATCCACGGTCAGGACCTTAGATTCCTGAGGATTTGCCCCACTCCCAGAAAGAGTGCCTGAGCCTTTCTGAATGCGTACAGTTAGATGTGAGGGCCCTGAACCCCGGCCAGCGCTAGCTCAAACTGGGAAGCACATGAAAGAAGTCTTGGCTCACTTTCAACTCCCTCTTCACTGTTTCCTTTCCTCGCACTCTCCAGTCTTCCCAAGAGGCAACTGCCCAGCACCCCAAACCCTTGGGTCCTACTCTCCCATCTGATCTGCGAATTTCTAGAGCTGTGACAGCAGCCAGAATGGAAAGGACCACAGCTTCTGGTAATGTATACTCTTCAAGAAGCTCCCTTTAACATCTTGAGCCAACCAACATGCTTTGAACTAAACACTGCAGGGAAGCCAGGGTGGGTAAGACATTATCCCTGCCCTCAGGTGGCTTATAGTCTATAGTCTACTTCAGTTTCCTAGGGCTGCCATTACCAGTGACACAAACTTGGTGCCTTAAAACAACAGAAGTGTATTGTCTCATAGTTCTGGAGGCTACCAGTCAGAAATCAAGGTGTCAGCAGGGCTGTGCTCCCTCGGATGGTTCCAGGGGATATTCCTTTCTTGCCTCTTCTCCATGTCTTGGTGTTCCTTGGCTTGTGACTGCACCTTGCAATCTCTGCCTCTGTCTACCCATGGCCTCCTTCTCTGTATCTCTGTGTCTCTGTGTCCAAATTTCCTTTTTTTCAAATTTCCTTCTTATGGGACACCAGTTATACTGGATTTAGGGTCTGCCCTAATTCTGTGTGATCTCATCTTGACTAATTACATCCGCAAAGACCCTAATCCCAAATATGGTCACATTCTGAGGTTCTGGGTGAACATTAATTTCGGGGGGAACCCTACTCACCCCAGTTCATAGATACAATGATGAATTAAAAAAAAAAAAAAACTACAGGCATCAAATTACTATTACAGCTTTTTTTTTTAAGATTTTATTTATTTATTTATTTATTTATTTGAGAGAGCGAGTGAGCAAGAGAGAGAGAGCAGAGCAAGGGCAGGGGCAGAGGGAGAGGAAGCAGACTCCCCGCTGAGTGGGGAGCCCAATGTGGGGCTCAATCACAGGACCCTGGGATCATGACCTGAGCCGAAGGCAGATGCTTAACTGACTGAGCCACCCAGGTGCCCCCACTATTACAGCTTTAGATGGACCAAGATGGCTAAAATATGGGAGTATGAAGTGCTTAGGGGTGCCCTACAGGCACCTCCAAGTCACCCTGTCTGGTACCTCCTACTCTGGCTATGCCTATGAACCAGCCTTGCTTCAAGCCCCCAAGGGACCCTCTAAAACTGCCTGTGGAATAAGGGATACTTCTTGAATTCTCTCCAGCTCTGCTCACAAGCCTGTTTTGTTTTGTTTTGTTTTGTTTTGTTTTGTTTTGTTTGACCATAAGTTCTGGAGACAATTGTAGCAGGGAGAAGACAACGTAATGAAGAACATATAAAGGCAAAACTGCAACACCTTTTTCCCGAATTTGCTGTGCTTTTTGTACATCTGTCCCCTTTTCCTCTGCTATCTCAGGTTTAAAAAGATGAGGAGGTGCCTGAAGCAGCACTAGCCTCTTTGAATCCAGGAGCTTGCTCCGTCCTGCCTCTGTTGTGTACTGCTAACACAGCAGGACCACAGACTCCTGGTGAGACAATTAGCCAGGAGCCTTTCTCCCCAAGACCTTGGACAGCGGTCTCTGCATTTCCAGAGCTGACCTTCAGTCCTACAAGGGCAGGGCCTAGGCTGGGATTTGAGAGCCACCTATCACAACACAGGGCCCCAGGATTCTCTCCAGAGGCATTTGCCCCACAGCTAAATCCTCCCCTTAGGCAACTTTAAGGGTGACTATGTTTCTCCAGCAGCTCATAAGGATGACAGGAATAACTCAAAGCAAGCGTTTCCATGGTTTGTACCCCACTGACAGTCCCTACATGTTGTCCAGTGGAGACTCTGATCCTGTGCCCAGGCTATCTTCTGTAGGCACCTTTTACTCTTGGCCTGAGAGTTTTGTGTGGAAGTGCAGGAGAGGTCAGCCTTTGGGAGCAACCCTCAAGCAATGAGTAACAGGAGATGGTAGAAAATGCCCCAAATTTCTTGCCCTTGGGAGAAGGGGGCATAACTCTGAGTTTTGCTTCCTGCCATCTCCCAGAGGTCCCAGCAGGACTGAGCCCCAGTTGCCCCTAGTGGTAACCTGTTCTTTAAAGTATTGTGGACTATGTCTCCTTTCCCCACTCCCCTTCCTGGGCTTCCTGGCATCTCTTCCCCCCAAACAAACTACTTGCACTCAAATCCATGTCTCCAGGTTGGCTTTGGGCACTCAAGACACACAGTTGCATTAGCATGAATTTCTCTGTTGGGTAATGAGCTCCACACAGACAGGCACCAAATCTTATTCCTCTCAGCACTCACCATTTGGTCCCTGCCATATACATTACCTCATCTCAGTAGAGTCCAGCACTATCATTATTTCCATTTTACAAATTAGAAAAATGAAGCTCAGAGAGCTCAAGTCACTTGTCCAGGGTCATGCAGCCTAGAAGGAGGAGCTGGGATTTGAACCAAGGTGGCCTCTCTCTGTAGCCTACACCATTAATAACTGCCATTAGCAGTGGTATTCAATAAATGTTTGTGGAAGAAACAAAGATGCTAGAAAGCAAGCTGATAAGAATTGGCACAAAGTGTTCATTATTTGGATGCTGGAGATAGGGCTCAAGACCACCTAATTTCTTGAACATATTTAAGACCCAGTGGAGATAGAAGCCATCAGAATGTCTTTCCCCAAATCTTCATGAGTCTTTTTTCTATTGATTCCAGAAGCATTTAATGATTCCTACTGTGTCCAAGACACTGGACTAGGTCCTGTGCAGGCTACAGAGAAATGTAAAGCAAATTCAAGGAGCTTTTTTGTCTGACATCTTAGTGAGCCTGCAATGAGAGCAGCTGCTCTCCGAGCTTCACTATGTGCAGGGACAACAAGAAAAAAGATCCTGGAAAGTCGCCCAAGAAAGACAAAGACCCAGTGAACAAATTTGGGACAAGGCCAAAAAGAAGACGTGGTCCAAAGGCACAGTTTGGGGCAAGCTCAATGACCTGGTCTTGTTAGACAAAGTGACATATGACAAACTCTGTAAGGAAGTTCCCAACAATAAGCTTATAACCCCAGCTGTTGTCTCTTAGAGACTGAAGATTCGGGGTTCCCTGGCCAGGAGCTCCTTAGTAAAGGATTCATTGAACCAGTTTCAAGGCACAGAGCTCAAATCATTTACACCAGAAACACCAAGGGTGGAAATGCCCCAGCTGCTGGTGAAGATGCATACACAGGTCCCACCAACTGTACGTTTTGGAAAAACAAAACTTTATTAAATCAAAAATCAATAAAGCAAATTCAAGGAGCTTACAGTCTGCTGGGGGTGAGGGAGACAAAGACAAAGGCAGAAGTAGCTGAAAAGATAAATTACAAGAATAGAGCTGCCATCAGACAGAAGTGATGCATAGCCAAGTGAGTTGAATAAAAACGTGCTAGGTTTTCAAAGATGAGGTCTGGGAGCTGGAGCAGACAGACCCAACTGGGAAGAGGCGGAACTTCAAGGACAGGTACTGGATGGCTAGAAGCAGGGACAGGGAGAGAGAATGACATGGCAAAGACACATGAGCAAAGCCACAAAGCAAGGGGATTCCAGACAATGTGCTTCATCATTCTGCCCTGCCCCCTCCTCCAAGTCAAAGCTAACTGGCGAGGAAAAGGTAATGTTTACCAGGAGCAAAACCAAGGTCTAAGAGACAACTGCTGAGGATTACAGGTACATGGTCATTCGCAACTTCTTTTCAAGCTAAGACGTAAAAAAGAATACAAATCACAAACTAAAGAGGTCACCTTTCCTTCAGGTCTAAAGGCTGATTGAGTAAGTGTGACCGCCATGACTCCGGCTCCAAAACCTTGGCACCAGAGTACACTGCATAACAGCCAGTTCTCTCTGTTGTGCTTGGATCACACCGCCTGGAGTCCAGGAGTCACAGACTTTGGGGATTGACGATATTTCCCTGAAGGCTTGGCAACCAAGACCTCATTTACAGCTCCCGTTCTGGGAGAGGATTGCCGCTTTACTCACCTTCAACTTCTCCCCAGTGAGGGAGTGGGCAGGCCAAATTGGCACACAGGAGAAATGGAAAGAGCCCAGCTAAACACTCTGCACAATTTGGTAGAGATCAGGCATGGAAAGCCTTGAAGACTCTGGGCTACCATGGGCAGAACTGGCTCAAAAAGACCTCACCCTTGGTGGCTGTGTTCAGAGCTAAGAGCGCGCACTATCCTTCAACCACCCCCAAATTAACATACACTGCAAACAGCTTCAAGACCTACCACCAAGCCCCAACCAGCAGCTGCCCCCAGGCCTCTTCCAAATAGAAATTCTACAGCCACAATTCTTGCCAGCTCACATGGGGCAACTAGAGCTTCACAGCCATGGCTATAGGAAGACAAAGGCTGGATCCAGGTCCTGGGAGTTTCCAGAGAGCTTTGCCTTTTACTCAGCTAAAACCCAGCTAACACCAGCAGTTGTTGAAATGACACTGTGCAGCCAATGGGCCCGTGTTGGGGCCATATCCGTGGCTTTCCCCGTACTCGGCCACAGACCAGGCCTGGGCCAGGGTATTGATGCCCATGGGGCTGCCCTCGCCTACTAGGGGCTGAGAGCAGAAGCATAAATTCTTCCCCATTTCCCCTTCCTCACCTCCTGATGTCCCTGAGATGCATTTCATAAAGCTTCTCAAAAGGGGGCCAGTTCAATAACACATCCTTTTATTGGCTTTTCCTCCTTCTCTGTTTCACTCTCAAATAAGACGACTCTCATAGAAACATTCAGGAGAACACAGGCTCAAGCACTCAGAAACCTCAAAAGATACGACACTTGGCTTCTGAAAATGAACCCAATGGAGCACAGAAATGAGGGTTTTCCTGATCTTTGAGTATGCTTATGTTGAATATGGAACCAGTCAAGCATTAACTCTGAGAGAAGTTCTCGATACATGCAGCCCAGAGAAGGAGAAAATGATCCCTTCTACCTACACGAGAGAGGCATGGCAGGTGAATTCTTTTTACTAAGTCATACTTCATTTTGTCAACTCACTAAAACCCATCTTGTGGGAGAGCCAGTGACTCACCATGTAAAAATGGGAAGAACAGTTTCATTGGAAGTGGGAGGTTTCACACACTGCTTACAAGCACACATCAGGACACAAAATGAGGTGATGTGGCTTAGCTGATGTCTTAAGTACCCTCGACTTGATACAGAGATTTTAACCAAATATAGCAAGGAGGCTTCCGTTTGAAAAGCTAGCTACCTCTCCCAAAGCAGATGATGGGTAAGAATAAGGGAGGGGACTAGGAAAGTGGAGGAGGATGGGACTGGAGTTAAAATAAACCTGAGAGAAAAGAGCCGACTTCTAAGGAGGAGGGAAAGAAAAACCTCACTTGCACCTTCTCCCATCCGTGTGCCAGTCTGACCATAATCGCTTTCAAAGTGCCATAGGAAACACCTAAAGATTTACATATCATCGGGGGGAAAGGTTGAGTTTTATTTGGGTGTGAGAACTAAGATTACAAATAGTAAAAAAGAGTAGTGTCTAGTTTTTAGACACAGATCAAAAATCATATTTTAAGCTTAAGACTTTAATTGTTATGATTATAACATCATTTTTTTCTATATTAAAAAATGTGAAGACTAGAACAAAAACAATTACTTCTGAGTTTTCTGAAAGGTTATGAATCAAAAATATATACTTTTTTTTTTCTTCAGGCCCTCACCCCCAAAGGAGAGGCTGTGAACACCTCGAACATCCAGCTCCTGAGCACCTTGGAGCCTGGTTAGAGGCATGAGCTATACAAGCCCATTCCTAGGTATTTGCCCAAGAGAAATGAAGACTTAGGTTCACACAAAAACTTGTACACAAATGTTTATGCATGCTTATTTATGATCGCCCCAAACTGGGCACCACCCAAATGCCCTTCAGTTAGCAAATGGAAACGAAGTGTGGTACATCCATACAATGTAACAGGGCTCATCAATAAAAAGGAACAAACAACAGATGCATGCAGCAGCAGCAGCAGAAATCTCCAATGAATTTTGCTAAGTGAAAGGAGCCAGTCTCGAAAGGCTATGTGATTCCATTTATAGGTCATTCTGGAAAAGGCAAAACAGAAAACAGATCCCTGGATGCCCAGGGTTGCCGGTGAATGGAAGGAGGGGATTGACTACAAATAGGCACAAGGGAATTCTTGAGGTTAATGGAACTGCTGTATATGTTGATGTGGCGGTGGTCCTATAGCTGTACACATTTGTCAGTGCTCATAGAATTGTACGCCACTTAAAAAAGTGGATTTTACTGTACATAAATTACACCTCAATTAAAAAAAGAAAAAATTAAGAGCTGTGGAGTCCCTGACCAGGGAAAGAACTTCAGCTCTGTTACTTCCTTTTGTGTGACCTTGGACAAGTTACTTACGCTTTCTGAGCCTTGGTTTCCTCACCTGTACTTGAGGATTTAATAGTGCCTACCTCACAGGTTTGTTACAAGGATTCAACAAGTAAGTCAGTGCCTGACACCCATTCAGCATTAGATCTTATTATGACCATCCAGCTAAGAGTCACAGCATCAGGCCCCTCCCCAGGTGGTCTTGATATCTTGATACATGTCTGCCCCACACTCCACCACCTGCCCTCAGCCCAGCCTGGATTCCTGGGGAGAAATTGATGCCATCCCTTGAGAACTCTGGGAAGCAATCTGGGCTGAGTTAGAGCTTGGTGTTACTGAAACGTGGCTTTGAGTCCCAACCAATAAACTGGCATCTCTAGGGGTTTTTAAATCTCTCTCCTGCAGCCACCAACTGTGCCCCTCAGCCAAGCCAGTAAGCTCATAAATGCCACACCAGGTGAAAGATGTGTGTTCATTCTCCTGTGCTCCTATAGGGTTGTGATGGATCCATTCTTTATTTCCTGGCACACAGTAGACAGCCAATAAATGAATAGGATGTACCATCCCAGGGCAACTAGCTTCTGGGCGTTGTATTGGACTGTGCTAAACATTCCTTAAATGCAGGTTCTAATTTCTTTCTTTAGATACACGCCCATGTATATATGTGTATAATTCTCCTAGCTAACACTTTCTCATGCATATTAATGAAAACCTACTGTCCAACTGAATTGTTTTAAAGATCCCAAGCAGACTTTTCTATAGTTAGGAAGTTTTATGAAACATTCCATTCATTATATTAAGTAACAAGATAAATCCCTTTCTAACAGATTTTCATTGATTAGGAGGAAGTTTGGGGCACGAACCATACATGCACTGTGGGCAGGATTTAATTGCTCATCCGCTCATTAACAGAGGCAATCATGCAACAAGTGTTTACGGAGCACCTCTCCTATGTTAGTGTCTGTGCCAGGGGTGCTGGGGTTCTAGGGAGGGTCACAGACCTCCTTCCCAGCGTCTGCACCTAAGTCTGCACTGTGTCACCATACAGACACCACACCTGTTGGGGCCTTAGTTTTCTCAATGGTAATGGTTAAGGCCATTTCAGACTCATTCCAGAACCAACTATCTATGACTTGGAGGTTGCATTGCAATTTCTGGTAGCAGAGACACATTTTACTGGAACTGATAATGACGTAGCTGACCTGAAGAAGAGGAAGAAGTTAAAGGAATGTCTCAGTGGTAGTGGCTAATTTACAAGTTTCTATTTCTGACTGCTTTGAAACTTCTTATGATGGAATAAAAGATGCACAGCCCCTCAAATGGGGTAGAGAAATGGAGAGAGAGCACACAAAGGCTTCAACTGACATTTGTAATGTTTTATTCCTTAAAATTAAATTCAATAGGGCTAAATGTTAACTCGGGGTGTTAGGAGTTCATGACCGTGAATTACAATGTACTCTGCATTTTTTCATGTGTTTAAATATTTCTTGATAATTTGTTTCAAGACACACTTCCTAAGTAACAAAAACTGGTGTGAGGAATTTTTTAATCACAGAAAGGGTATTTCTGTACTTACCAGAGTAATCAATCCTTCCTTGGAAATAACACCCTGCTGCCAACCCCCTCTCTCTCTCTGTCTCCCCTCCGACTGCTGTCCGGGATCCCGCCTACCGGCTTGGATGAACAAACAGACTGACTACTTAAATCGTGACAGCTAAAAGCCCCGGGACTTCAGTTCCTTTAAATCCTTCCTACCGGCAGGTGAGCTGTGCCTCGGCACTCCTGCCCACAGTGGTGTGACTCCCTGCTGATGCGGCAGCTCTGAGCTTACTTTGCTCTAGGACAGTGCAGGAGAGAACCAGGCACCCTTGCCAGGTCCTGGAGCAATAAAGACTCTCGATTTCAAAGGAATGCGCGAGGAGCAGGGTGGATCAATCTCACTTCAAAGACTAAAAATAATCCAGTTTTGTAGATTTCTGAGTGGTCTACAGGAAAAGAGGAGGAGAGGGTAGGATCTTTCCATCGGTCCAGCTGAACTTGTGCTGGTCAGGAAAGAGTTAAGCTGGGAGCCTCCATCCCAGGTTCTCTCCAACTTATCACTAGAGCTTACCACTCATCTCTTCCATAATAAAAATGTGATTAGTAGGAACCAGGTGGGGTTCCATCCCTCCATCCCTCTGTTAAGAGGCAAGCCCCAGCAAGTGGAGATGCAAGGCAGCGCCCCTGAGCCCGTATTTTCAGCACACCTGAGCCTGGGCATTTGGCCTCTCTGGGCAGAGACCAATCTCTGGAAAGACTGTGGGGGTTGATTAAAAACGCCACCTCTTCCCCTAGATGGTTGCACAACAAAGGAGATAATAGAAAGTGCCGTTAGCCTCCTTGAAAAAATCCAACTGATGTTCCAGGCTACTTACGGTCAGATGCAAGATGCCTCCTTTAGCCAAGATGGATTCCTCTCTTCCCTGGGTTTCCTTTCCTCCTGAACTGCAAATTCTCTCAGTAAGACAAGGACTCCTTACTGCACGGGATGCTCCCCCTCCTCTACTCAAATCTGGGTGTTTGTAAACCTGTCTGAATTCTTTCTGCAACAATGACTTCCTTCACGGACAAAGGTTAGAGGCATCCAGGAAGCCCCACTCGGTGGCTGGCACTGGGGAATGTTAGACCTTGACAGAGATTCTTTGCTGGACCAAACTTCAGTCAGGCTCCTGAAACTTCTCCTAGGCCCATCTGTCCACTTCCTTGTAAAAACCCCGTTTTAGCAAAACCCCTGCTAAGTCAGTTTGACCAGAAACACGCCCCCACCCCACCCCAGTATTTGCTCACCTCCCTCAGGTTCCTCATCCTCCACTAACCCCAAGTGATGTCTGTCTCCCTGGCCGGCCTTCAGCAAGAATCTTGGGACCTGGGGTTAGCCAGATGCCCCCTTACCTGATGTTTCCTCTTAGTAACTTTCCACCCACTGACCCCACCCCCCTCCTGGGCTACGAATTCCCACTTGGCCATGCTGTGTTCCGAGTTGAGCCCAATTCCCCCTACTGTACAACCCCACTGCGGTCGTCCTCAATAAAGTCTGCCTTACTGTTTTTAACAAGTGTCATTGAGTTTTTTCGCTTTTTCTTTAATAGCCTCCTCCTGGGTCTCTGGACTGGGCATCCTTCTTGGGAGCAGTAAACAAGGCATGAGGTTCTGCTCCACTGGATCCACAGAGTAAACAAGCCAGTTCCCTACAAACTAGTTGCTCTTCAGTGCAAAGACTTGTGTGTGGAATGTGGCTCCACTAATTCATCCTTCACCACGGAAATCTCACTCAGCAGGGCATGTAGCTGTCACAGAGCCAATTTTCCTTTTCTTGGTGAATATGCACCCTCTCCCCCCCCCTCCACTCCACATTGGATTTAAAGGTATATCAAGGATCCCTCTCCTCTCAATCCAGGTGTTATTACTTAGTAATAAGTAATAACAGGCCCTCATACACTGCAGAAACTTCAGCTTTTGCAGAGGGACAGATGTAAATAAGGGCAGTCCCATGCAGCTTCCGAAGGAGGTAAGAAGGCCAAGAGGTGGACCTGCAAAATTGTTCAGGTCCTGCTCCCTAAAATCCTAAAATGCGTGGGGCGCCTAGGTGGCTCAGTCATTAAGTGTCTGCCTTCAGCTGAGGTCATGATCACAGGGTCCTGGGATGGAGCCCCGCATCAGGCTCTCTGCTTGGTGGGAAGCCTGCTTCTCCCTCTCCCTCTACCCCTGCTTGTGTTCCCTCTCTCGCTATGTCTCTCTCTGTCAAATAAATAAATAAAAATCTAAAAAATAATAAAAAATAAATCCTAAAATGCACTTCTTCGAATTACTTGTAAGAACGAATATAAACAGTTAATGTCTTTTAAGGCATTATTCTCTGCCAGGCCCTGTGCTCAGCCTTTAAAAAGATCATCTCATTTTCTCCCTGCATTTACAGGGGCAGGGACTAAAGCTTTAACAGGGTCATGAAATGTTCCCCTCTCACGCAGCTGGTAAGAGGTGGAGCTGGGATTTGAACTCCGATCTGTCTCACTCCATGTGCAGAGCTCCTAACCCTGATCTCTAGAAGGACCCTTGTTGAGATGCCCAATGGTCTAGTGTGGCAAGTGTATAGAGAATAGACATTGGAAGACACGTTCTTGAGCCTCTTGGCCACCTAACTTTTCGTGTGATTGTGAGGAAGAGTACAGTCTCTCCGGGTGTCAGAGTCACAAAAAGGAAATAATGGTATGAGGTCGGCCTCCTTCTCAAGAGTGGTTGGACAGGTTTGACTGCTAATCTCTAGAGGGAGGCAGAAAGGAGATAAGCAAGCTCACAAGAGGAAGTTACCAAGATTCCTCAGCCGTGCTTCTTAGAAAGTATGCCTTCTCCCCACTGAGCTCTCCCTCTCTAGCTGGTATCTGGAACACATACCCTGCCCCCAGTCTTCCAGGGTTTCAGCAGCTACCAGGGAGTCTGGAAAACAACAAACACAAAGGGCCGCTTTTGGTGCCCAGGTCTCAAAGGCTTCATTTACATCTCGTGTTTACACAGGATGGTTTAGGGTCTGGCAACTGAGCCATTTTCATTGAAATAGCCCCCAAAGCAGAAGAGAGGTCAATGTCTAGGGCAGGTCCTGAAAAGATCCCATAACAGGCACTAAACTTCTTTGAAGTTTGATCTTCAGTCGTCTCCCCTTATCTGTGGTTTCGGTTCCAGTTACTGCTGTCAGCTGTGGTCGGGAAGCAGCTGATCCTCCTTCTGACAAATAGGCCAGCGCCGCACAACATGCCCGGCGTCATCCCTCTCGCTTCATCTCACACGTAGGCAGTTTATCATCTGCCATCATCACAAAAAGAAGGGTGAGGACAGCACAGTAAGATATTGAGAGAGACCACATTTACATAACTTTTATTAGAGTATATTATTACAGTTGTCCTATTTTATCACTGTGAATCTCTTACTGTGCCTGATTTATAAATTAAACTTTATCATAGCTATGTACGTATAGGAAAAAACATCGTGTATATAGGGGTCAGGACTATCTGGGGTTTCAAGCATCCACTGGTGGTCTTAAATAAGGAGATATATGCAAAGTTTTCATTCTAGTCACATCCTGCCCGGTTTTTTTTCCCTTTTTAAAATTTTTTCTTTAAATTCAGTTTAATTAACATATAGTGTATTATTAGTTTCAAAAGTAGAGTTTAGTGATTCATCAGTCTTATATAACACCCAGTACTCATTCCATCCCGTGCACTCCTTACTGCCCATCACCCAATTACCCCATCCTCCCACCAGCCTCCCCTCCAGCGACCCTCAGTTTGTTTTCTAGAGCTCAGTGTCTCTATGGTTTGCCTCCTCTCAGCACTCATTTTATTTTTCCCTCCCTTCCCCTATGTTCATCTCTTTTGCTTCTTAAATTCCACGTATGAGTGAGATCATATGGTATGTCTTTCTCTGACCAACTTATTTCGCTTAGCATAATACCTTCTAGTTCCCTCCACATCATTGCAAATGCATGCCCATTTATTTTAATTTTTTTTTTAAAGATTTTATTTATTTATTTGAAAGAGAGAGAAACAGCATGAGAGGGGAGAGGGCCAGACGGAGAAGCAGGCTCCCCGCCGAGCCGGGAGCCTGATGTGGGACTCGATCCCAGGATTCCGGGATCATGACCTGAGCTGAAGGCAGTTGCTTAACCAACTGAGCTACCCAGGCACCCCCCATTTATTTTAACAACAACAAAAAAATACTTTGTATTACTTAGTCGCACTACTTATCTTTCCCAAAACCTCACATAATCAATTATAGTTACTTACTGAGCACAGCACTAGTGTTATTGACCTTACCTCACTAAATACTCACAATTACCCTAATGAGCGGGTGCTGTGATCCCGCCCACTTTATAGATGCATAACTAGTCCCTACTTCATTGCTGACAGCACCATGGAGACACGTTTCACCTCCAGCTTCTCCCCACTTGGGTGTTCTAGATGATTGCCCTCCCTTAATTAAGGTCAGATGAAAGAGTCTTTACCATTTTCATCTTTTTAAAATATAAAACTACATAGTAAATATTATGATAAACATAAATTCCTCAAACTATACGCTTTTCTAAGGCTGACAAGCCCTTCCCACCTTTCTGAAAATACCTGAAACAGAAATTTCCCTTGGGTGTTCCATTATTTCAGATAAAGACCCAGTTTAATGTGGTGATTAAGCTACTTAGACTCAAAGCATGGGCTCAGGAGTTACAAATCCCCACTAAGCCATTTCCCACTGATGTGATCTTGAGCTAATCATTGACTTTCTCAGCTTCAGTTACCCATAAATTGGGGATAATAATAGGACCTACCCATAGGGTTGTTAGGAGGATTCAATGAGCTAATACATATACAGCACCTGTCACAAAATAAGTAATTGATAAATGTCAAATGCTTTTCTTGTTAAAGAGATTTAGGGTGGAGATTGCTTTAAGCAACACCTTTTAGTCAGTAATGTCTAAAACCACATTTCTGAGGTTGGGGAAATGTTGTCATTGATTGCAGACTCATCTTCAGATATTAGAGCAGGTATACTGACCTTTGGCTGTGACAATGTGATCCCTGAGCAATGTCTTGGGTTCTGAGCAAGGGAAGGGGTGTGAGGTCAAGTCTACTGACTCTTGCAAGAGAACTGAATTTCTTTAGGAACCTGAAAGCCACTTGTAAGGGAAGAATGAATCCATGAGAGGACCAGTTAGCTAGCATGGGGCAATCCCTCTGAGACCATGTCAGCAATGAGCCTTGCTGGCTACAGATCAAATGACATCACAGCCACCCTGCCCTGCTGGGAAGCAGCCCTAATCACCCTCAACCCCAGCTGAGCTGGCAGTAGCTGCTCCAACACTGGGCTTCCCCTCCTCCAGCCCCACATTCTCATCTCTGCAGGATGAATAACTCATGAGAGGGACCCTGCAGTCTTCACATCTATACATCCCTCCCTGGCACACAGTACATGCTCTGTAAATCTTTCCAGAATGAATTCATGGGAGGCTGTAAAATCCTCTCCCCTCTTCTCTAGGGCATATTTGTGTAACCAGGGCCAGTCCTATGGCCTATACATATATATGTCAAAACACGTGCCTTTCAGCCCTTGCAACCTTCCCATGCCAGAATGGTGGGTATGGCTGCCATTCAGCTAGCTAAATGTCACCTTAAAGAGTCAGGTCATTCAGGCAGATCTTTATATTCTTTGTTTTAACTGCATTAAGTACCTTGGTCTCCCTGGTATCATCTTTCCCAAACATTTAAGCTGGACTATGTAGGCCAATGAAAAAGCTAATCAATTTTATATTGATTCCATTAGCTTCGGTTTCTTGATCTAGTAACTAAATTGGAAGAAAGATGTGGAAGGGGGAACCTTTCTATAGCCTTCCAAACCCTGCCTGAAGAGAGGAGTTAGGAGCTGTGATTCCTCTCCCATGCTCTCATCTGCATGTGTGCTTGTCTCCCCACCCCAATCCTATATATGAAGATGGCAGAGAAGGAACATACCTGGATAAACTTAATAAGACTTTCTCTCCATGGACCTCATAGGAGGCCCTACCTATAAATAGATTAGTCTGATGTCCTGGCAAGGACCCTAAGTTTATAATCATTGGCTCTACTTCTTGCTGGCTGTGACATTTTGGATAATCACTTAACCTCCCGAGGCCTCAATGTTTTATTTATAAAATCAAGAGCAGCCTAGGATGTTTTTAATGTTCTCTGTGACCCTAAAAGCTAGATAGCTCTATATAAACATGAGGAATAATTAGTGTCCTTGGAAAATGCCTTCCTTCCCCACAACATGAGCTGGTAGAGGTTCTGAGACCAAATGTCCCTTGGGAAAGAAAAAGGAGTGCTTGCAGATCACATTCAGAACAAAAGAGAGGCTGCACAACCCCAGATGTATCTTATTTAGGCAGAATATCTCCCAGAACCTTTGTGGAGACATGTGACTCTGAAAGTTGCCTCCCCATGGGAATGAATGGGAATTGTCCTGTAGACATAGCAATGGAAGCTTTGGCTTGAACTACTAATATATTAACTGATACATTACCTGGCCCTTTTAGAGGACAAACTATGTCAAGAATTGCCTAAAGAACTAATAGTACAACCTGTGCTCTGTTGTCCAGGGTTATTTTGGGTCTTATAAACCATAAGCAATTAAAAAAAAATCAATGCTCTCAACAACTGAAAATCAATCAAGTTACTTAAGATCTCCCCCAATATATATAGCCACTGACTGGCTGTCCAGGAGTCTGGCTGTAGCACTTTGGGTCTTGTGCAGACACCGAACTACTTAGCCAGCAGACAAAAATACAGGGAGCTCCAATCTTCCAATCAAGAGACCATTAAAATGTAGGTCATAAATCTCTGGTTCTGCCACAGTTCACCAAGGACAACGTCTGGCAATCTTCCAGCCTTGCTAAAAGGTAGCTCTGTGAAGCTGGGTCCTATTTTTCTCCTCTCTCTCTCTTAGTTGTATCCTAAAATTGGGGTGCACAAGTATTCTCAGGGACCTTTTGTTTTCTTATCAGAAAGAGAATCTCTTTTCCCCAAAGGTACCTGGGAGGATTTTACCAGTTTAGTGCTTCAGCCTCAGTGTTAATCCTGAGAATGTTTTATCTCCAGGCTCTCTCTGCCTTTGGCCATGATCGGGCTCCTGAAATTGCCCCTGTCGTGATTTACCTTCCTGGCTCCCGCAGCTTCACAGGGTTGAGGTCACTTCCTTCTAAGTTCTGGAGCCAGAGACCTAAGAACTGAATTTTCAGTCAGGGCCCTAAGTAAGAGATGACTGTTTAAATGATTAGCCCAGACAGTAGAAATATAAACATGAGGCTTGTTATACATCTGCTAGTGTTTCATGTAGTAATATGCCAGGCACAAAAAATCTAGCCCATTCACAAGTGGGTCAATCCATTTAAAAAATTGCTGCCTAAGCAACAAAAGCTGAATTTGAGTCTCAACAATGAAATTAATTTCATAAATACTTGAATTTTATATGAAACCTAAGTTCAAAAAGAAATCACATTAATAAGAGTCCCTTTCTTAATGCTGTGAAAGTTTTCTGTTCGTTATATTTCATATAATTTCTGACTAATGCAACAATACATTAGTATTACTTTTAACTGACTTTACTGTTTCGAACCACTGAAAAGCATTTTAAAATTTTTAATAATTTGTTTAAAACACTGACTCGGGGCACCTGGGTGGCTCAGTCATTTAAACGTCTGACTCTTGATTTCAGCTCAGGTCGTGATCTCAGGGTCTTGAGATTCAGCCCTGCCCCAGGCTCCCCACTCAGCAGGGAGTTTGAGATTCTCTCTCCCCCTCTTCTCCTGCCAATCTCTCTAAAATAAATAAATAAATCTTTTTAAAAACTAAATTAAATTAAAAAAAAAAAAAAAACCACTGACTAGGCCAAGCTGGTAATGTGGAAATGTGTTCTAGTGGGTGAGAAAGGGGAGGAAAGAGAGCAGAGGGGAGCAAATTGAGAATTAAGCTGGGTGCATCTGCTATGGCTGCCATATAGGGTGATTGAGGAATAGTTGGCAAAGCTCTGTGGGTTGAAGAATATCTGCACAAAGCATGCAGATACTTGTCTATCTATCTATCTATCTATCTATCTATCTATCTATCTATCTATCT
>NW_023270305.1:48563616-48609659 GCF_011800145.1 Mirounga leonina
TCTATCTATCTATCTATCTATCTATCTATCTATCTATCTATCTATCTATCTACCTACCTATCCATAGAGAGAAGGAAATGGTAGAGATACAATGGTAAAGGTAATCTAACCTCTCTGTACCTTAGTCTCTTCATCTGTAAAATGGGGATAGTAATAGTACCTACCTAAGAAGACAATTGTAAGGGTTAAATGAATTAATAATCTATGTAAGTCACTTTGAAGAAGCATATAGTAAACATTACATGTGTTCCTACTATTTTAAGTTTATTTAAATTTGGAGATCAACTCGAGAGGATATTTCATTCATTTCTAGTCAATGGAGTGACAACATGATGAGAAATCAGAGATGTTCAGAAGGTGGTAGATTTACAAGGTCATTTGGTCAATTAGTTGCCCTAGAAAAATATATTGACGTCTTAAGGGATCCCAGTACATCATTCCTTGGTGAGCCAGAAATTGGTCTTGGCGGACACCATCCACAAGCTTATGTTCTGGCATGGTGCCCACATCTTTGTCCCTACACAGTCAACACCCCAGAGAGCAGTGAATCAATGTCCTTATCCAGGCCAACCAACCCAGTTAGGAGCCATGTTAGGAATAATTTAAAAAAAAAAACAAGAACAATCTGATGGAGGAGAGCTGCAAATAGAACTGCTAACCTTGACAGACATCCAGAGTGAGTTCTGTGGCTGGAGGCCATCACTCCATCTGTCTGATAAGTCACTGAAAGAAGTTCACCATTTTCAGTTCTTTAAAGATGAATGCCTATCAGCCCCAGTGGCCCCAAATGTGTGCAGAAGCCCCAAGTCCCTGACTTCCCCTCTTGGCCAAGATGCCCCTTCTAAAAGTCATCTGAGGCAGTCACTTAACCACTCAGTTTCCTTATCTTGGAAAAGAAGAGAAGATTCAGTGCTTTAGTTCCTACGTGTCTCCATAGGGAGTTGATGGTAGCTGGGTAACTAACAATCCTATTTAAAGTGTCCAGTGTTACAGAGACTAGCAAACTATGCCTGATTCATTCACTTTGGATTCATTGATGTTTTGGGAATTTAAGTAACTAGATAATGTAGAGGGTGGACATCAGGTCTAGCCCTGTCTTTCATACCTCTGGGAATCTGGAGGTTTAAAAAGAAGGGAAAATCATGAACATATCCTTCCTAAAAGATGCTCTTCTCAAATATTACTGCTATCTTCTCATTTATGGACCTATTCATGGCATATTCTTGCTCATATACTGAAATATTCCATTTACTCTACTCGTGCACAGTAAGTAATTAGTGATGCTGCCACTGGAATCAGCCCTACTGGGAAACTATTGTCAGCCAAATCTTTCAAATTGTGAAGTCTCTGGGTGTGTTAAGAGGCACCCACCAATGCCTTCTTTACCATTCCAATTGGATGAGAGGTTAGCCAGAATGAGAGGATTTAAAGCAACTAAAATTAAAGCTAGAGAGGAACAGAACCGGAATCATCTTAGTGTCTGCTTTTTGGCTTTATTTACTTCCTGTTTGATCAAACAATGCTCAGGTTGACAGTGATTATGACTTTGTCATGCATCAGAGTCACCTGGAGAGCTTGTTAAAATATGCATTGCTGGACCCACCCTCATAATTTTGGATTCAGTAGGACAAATGAAGGACCCTGAAAATTGGCCTGTTTCCCGTAGATTCACAGGAGGTGCTGATCCTGCTGGTCCAGGGATCACACTTAGAGAAACACTGGGTTGAAAGGTATATTCTTGCAGGTGAAAATCTTATGTTCTGTGTCTATTTAGGGTGAACAGCTGTCTTGGTCTTCCTGGAATTGAAGGGTTTCCTAGGATGCAGGACTTTTCAGTGTTAAATTGGGATAGCCCTGAGCAAACCCGGTTTTTGATCATCCTAAGAATAGAAGAGATGGTGACATCCCTAATCTTTTTACAGTTTGGACTAATTCAGCAGGCTACCTAGTTAGTTAAGAATTTACTAAGTCCCAGAGACTACATATGGGTACATTAGACACATTAAAACAAATTAAAAAGCACAGTTGCAGTTCTTGTCCTCAAAGAATTTCCAGTCTGAGTTAGTCCTTCAGTCATTTATTCATTTGCTGACTCAACACATTTTTATTGACTGCCTACCTATGCTAAGCATCGGGGGTGGGGGTGCATCAGTGAATAAGACAGACATGGACTGTGCCCTCGTGGAGCTGGCTGGCTAATTGGGAAGACCTTGAACCTGGGTGAACAAAGATGAAATGGAAATAATTCTCACCCTGAAGTGGAATATGGGACTCATTTGTGTTAATGTCCTAAGACTTTACAAAAGGAAATCATATGTTACAATGATCATAATCATATCACCAGAATCTTGTGAAAAGTCCTGATTATGATCTCACATTCCCTGTTTTTGCATGCGGAGGGTAGGCCATGAAGCTAGAGGCCAGGAGAACTGAGGCTTAGCTCTGGTTTGGCTACAAACTTCTCTTTGACCTTGAAGGACTCATCAATGTCTTTGTTCCTCATTTTCCTCACACTATCACTGTAAGGATCAACTGCGATATTACTATGGAAACACTTTCAATATCAGCAAACTAATTTATCTGGAAGACAATTTATACGTAAAGAGACCACACAATTCTAACACCACAAATTCCCTGCTGCACCTAAAGTGTTCAAACAGAACAATTTCCATGACCTGTAGTTCTTTTATGGAAACATTTTGGAAATAAAGAGCCTAGGTGAGTACAAGTTTTTCATTTTAGAGGATAGAACTTCCATAATTTAGAAATTCCCAAGGACAAATGGAAAATTCTTTGAAGACCAGGGGTTTAAATTTGTGCCACTCCATTTGAATTCAAATTTCTAATACCAGAGACTCTAACAAATACCTAAGTATCATTTGGGAAAAAAAGACACATCTATTGTCACCTTTATTTTTTCATCTTAAAAAAAGAGTCCTCTTAATAAAGTTGAAAGAGGTTTTTTTTAAGTTTTTTTAAGTCTTCCCTTTTTTTCCTCTGGGTATATGTATGTACAAACATCCTAGGGACACAAGGTGTCTATCTGAATCACCTCATCCCTTGCTTACCAACAATTTAGTTGTTCCCATAGTCCTTAAATTAAGGATCAAATAACCCAAGGCTAATGATTCTCAATCCTGGCTGCTTTACCTGGGGAACTTAAAAAATAAAACAAAACAAAAAACCTATATCTGGTCCCTCCTCCTCCAACTGAATTAGAATTTTTGTGAGTAGGGCCTGGGTACTAAATTCTGTAAAAGCCACATGGTCTGGTTGCCTCTACAATCTCATCTGCCTGTGCCCTCTCTTCCCTGGTTCTACTCAGCCCCATTGGATACAGTCCAGGGCTTTCACATATGCTGTTCCCCTCTTAGCTTCAGCACTCGTCCCCTGACCAAATTGCTCCAATGTATAGTCTCCTAGCGCCAGAGCCTGGCCTCCTTAGCATGTGTCACAGTTGCATTGTACATTCATTTGTAAGATCCTTGGATTAATATCCACCTCCCCCCATGGGCTCTGAGATCCTTGAGATCAGAGGCCCACTGGTTTCTATTTACTGTTGTGTCTTTCCCAGCTCCAGTGAAGGGCCTGACAAATAAGAGGTACTCAATATTTATATTAAATGCAGGAAACAAATGACAGGATGGGATATGATCCAATATTTTGTGTCACAGGTTTTAAGAGATCAGAAAAATATATGTTTTACAGATGTTGGCGAGAATGAAGAGAAAGGGGAACCCTGTTACAGTGTTGGTGGGAATGCAAACTGGTGCAGCCACTCTGGAAAACAGTATGGAGGTTCCTCAAAAAGTTAAAAATAGAGCTACCCTATGACCCAGCAATTGCACTGCTAGGCATTTATCCAAAGGATACAAACATAGTGATTCAAAGGGGCACATGCACTCCAATGTTTATAGCAGCAATGTCCACAATAGCCAAACTCTGAGAAGAGCCCAGATGTCCATCAACCAATGAATGGATACACACACACACACACACACACATATATAATGGAATACTACTCAGCCATCATCAAAAAAATGAAATCTTACCATTTGCAACAACGTGGATGGAACTAGAAGGTATTATGCTAAGTGAAATAAGTCAATCAGAGAAAGACATACCATATGATCTCATTGATATGTGGAATTTAGGAAACAAAACAGATGAACATAGGGGAAGGGAGGGAAAAATAAAACAAGATGAAGTCAGAGAGGGAGACAAACCATAAGAAACTCTTAATCATAGAAAACAAACTGAGGGTTGCTGGAGAAGGGCGATGGGGTAACTGGGTGATGGGCTTTCAGGAGGACACTTGATATAATGAACAATGGGTATTATATGCAACTGATAAATCACTAAACTCTACCTCTGAAACTAATAATACAGGATATGTTAACTAATTTACTTTTTTATTTTTTTAAGATTTTATTTATTTGAGAGAGAGAACGAAGAGGGAGCATGAGCAGGTGTGGGGGCAGGGAGAGGCAGACCCCCAGTTGAGCAGGGAGCCCGACTTGGGACTTGATCCCAGGACCCTGAGATCATGACCTGAGCTGAAGGCAGATGCTTAACCGACTGAGCCACCCAGGTGCCCCAATTAATTGATTTTAAATAAAACTTAAAAAAATCTTTTAAGTTTCTTAAACACCCTGTGTAAATCTAAGGAAGTATTGTCACAAAGCATTGAACCCCACTTAATCATTGCTACAGCTCCCCCAGCCAAGCTTCAAAGACAAGCATCATTTGGAAAATAAAATTACAGAACTAATATAACGAGCCATATCCTGTTGAGAGTTATTTTGGGAGGTGCCTACAAAAGGAGGGTTGTATGCAGCCTTTTCTGCGCCTGGATGGGGGTCCACAATCTGAGGCCTCCCCTCCAGAGAGGTATGTTCTGAAAGAAGAGAGTCCACGTGATAAGCGCACTGCAAAGCCTGATTCTGCTCTCATCCCACTTCCATGGAGGCCTGTCAAGTCGGTCAGTCAGTTCACCTATACCATCTCTCCCTAAATCCAGAAATGCACATCAACCATGATTTGGGTTCACATATTTGTAGCTTGAAACATAAGAAAGCCTGAGTATGCCAGAGACATCCCTTTTTTAAGCCTCCGGAAGAAAAAAAAAAAAAAAAGGCAAAACTGGTCATCTCCAGCAAAGAAGTTTCCAGACTACACTGAAATGCACAGGAGATAAATTTCATTTACAAAACAAAGAATGGTCTGTGTTGGGTGTCATAGGGCTGGGCTGTAGGTTCCAGATTCTAGATGCATATAAAGTGGTGCATTCAGGATATTTGTATTTGGCGGGGGGAAAAAAGGATATTTGTATTTGAAAGACTGGAGGCAAATAACAAAAGTAATGACAAATTTTAAAGTTATCAATTAACTCCAGTTCTCTTTTCTCTGTCCTCAACCACTAAAAGGCCCCTGCTCTGTGGTCTGTGGCGCAAAAGTGTGGATTACAGAGCACATTGCCTTTCTTCATCTTCCAGCCTGGCACAAAGGCCCCTGAGAAGTGGGGAGGTCCTGGGTGCCCCAATTGTTATCACGGAGTGAAAAACCAGCTGTGTTTCCTAGGCCCAGAGCTACACAGAACTGTGATTGGCTCTAGCATCCTGCTGCTCCCTTCCAGAAAGCCTCTCCATCTTCCTAGCCAGCCACAAGGGTCCCAGGGTCTTGTGCAGCCACTGGGAATACCCAGGGACCAAACTCAGGCTCCAACTCCAGGAGCCCCATCTCCCTTCAAACATTAAAGGGAGATAATTCTTACTCTGCAGGGACGTTTGGAGGGCTCCATAAAAATGTCAAATTCCAATCAGTGTCCAATAAATGTTAATTCCTAGTAAGTACTCTGTGAACACTAGTTATTGAGGATGGCATTTCAAGCACAGCTGTAGACAAGGTGGGATTCCTGGGCAGTTGCTTTCTTCCCCAAGTCTAAGCCAAGTGCCCACTCACCAGGTGGCCTCATGCTCACAGGGAGGAAGAACAATCTGCTTTGTTTGGAGTGACAGGTGCATGGCTCCAGATTGAATGAGAAGGCCTCCCGCCTTTTAACAAGGAGAAAGTACGTGCCAGAAGAAATGCATTTTCTCTTCTTTTTTTTCAATATTTTACTTATTTATTTGACAGAGAAGACAGAGATTACAAGCAGGGGGAACAGCAGAGGGAGAAGCAGGCTCCCCACTGAGCAGGAAGCCTGACACGAGGCTCAATCCCAGGACCCCGGGATCATGACCCGAGCCAAAGGCAGAAAGCCAACCAACTGAGCCACCCAGGTGCCCCAAGAAATGCATTTTCACTTGTATTATTGCCTTGAGAGAAAAGGAGAGGTGGGGGGATCCTCTGACCTACAGGTGCCTTTTTCTTTTAGTCAAAGGGAATTTGAAAGGGACCTTGGAAGCCACTTCCTGACCCTCATCACAGCATTGAGACGTAGTATTTGTATCCCACTTTATACAGAGCAGAGTTCTTCTACCTTCTTTCCCTCTTTTTGTTTGCTTGGAGCAGAGAAGCCATACCACATAAAGGAGAAGTCACTAAAAGGAAATGGGAGGCTGGAGTGCTAGTCCTAGCATTCTCTCCTCCTCCTGTAGGCCTCAGTCTCCTCACCCATAAAGTGCAGGAGACGCAGTAAATGCTCTCTGAGAGTCCTTCTAAGAACAAAAGAAAAAAAATCCAAGACTGGAAAACTTTACAGAAAGAGAAATTAAGGCATCGAGGCACAGAACAATTATGTGGCTGGCACCCTGTTCGGTGACCGAGCCATCACAAACTTAGCAAGTCCCAGAATGAACACCCGATCGTCCCCGCACACAAACCTGCTACAGCCACAGCCTTCCACGTTCCAATCAGATGCAGACCCAGCCTTCCGGTTGCTCAGCTTGAAAGCCTTGGAGTCACCCCCGATGGCTTTATTTCTCTCTTCCTTACATTCAGTGCATCCACAGAGCCTGCTGACTCTGCGTTCCAACCATGTCTGACTCTGAGCACTGCGGCCCCCTCTGATCTCCTGTCTGTGAAATTGAGAAGCAGTGGGAAGCAGGAAGGCTCAGGCTGCCACCTCTTGGAGCCCCGTTTGCCCCACCTATAAAATAACCATACTTACGACTTTGTTTTCCTCTTGGAGTCGTGTCTTTTCCTTGTTGATTTTGTAGGAGTTCACTGTACATTTTATTTATTTATTTTTATGGTTTTTCTTTTTGCAGTTTTATTGTATTTCCTCTTAATTGGCTTTTAAAAAATTTTAAGTAGGTTCCATGCTCGGCCCAAACTCTGAACCCTGAAATCAAGACCGTAACTGAGATCAAGAGTCAGACACTTAACCAACTGAGCCACCCAAGCACCCTGGCATTTTCTTCTTTTTAAATGAAGTTTAGTTGACACACAATGTTACATTAGTTTCAGGTACACAACATAGTGCTTTTGACAAGTCTATACTTATGTTATGCTGTAGTCACAGGAATAGCTACAATCACACAATGCTATTACAGTGCCATTGACTATATTCCCTATGCTGCAACTTTCATCTCCGTGACTTACTCATTCCATCACTAGAAGCTTGTAACTCCACTCCTCTTCACCCATTTTTCTCGTCCCCCCACATCCCTCCCCTCTGGCAATCACCATTTTATTCTCTGTATTCATGGGTCTGTGACTGGTTTTTTCATTTGTTCATTTGTTTTATTTTTTAGATTTCACATATAAGTGAAATCATATGGTATTCGTCTTCCTTTGTCTGACTTATTTCACTTGGCATAATATCCTCTAGGTCCATCAATGTTTTTGCAAATGGCAAGATTTCATTCTTTTTTATGGTTGTGTAATATTCCATTACACACACACACACGCACGCACACACACCACACCACACTTCTTTATCCACTCATCTATCAATGAACACATAGGTTGCTTCCATATCTTGGCTATTGTAAATAATGCTGCAATGAATGTAAGGGTGCATGTTTCTTTTCATGTTAGTGTTTTTGTTTTCTTTGGGTAAGTACCCAGTAGTAGAATTACTGGGTCATGTGGTATTTCTATTTTTAATTTTTTGAGGAATCTCCATACTGTTTTCCACAGTGGCTGCACCAATTTACACTCCCACCAATAGTACCAAGTGTTCCTTTTCCTCCACATCCTTGCCAACACTTCTTATTTCTTGTCTTTTTGATATCAGCCATTCTGACAGGTGTGAGGTCCTATCTCATTGTGGTTTTGATTTACATTTCCCTGATGATGAGTGATGTTAAGCATCATTGTACATTTTAGATATCAATCCCTGATTTGTTTTAGACATTGCAAATTCTTCTTCCATTCTGTCAGCTGTCTATTAATTTTGTCCATGGTGCCCTTTATTGAACAGAAGTCCTCTATGTTAAGGTAATATAATTTATTGGATATTTTGTCTTAAGATTTGTGTTTTCTATGATTTGTTTAAGAAAGTCTTTCTGGGGCTCCTGGGTGGGTCAGTTGGTTGGGTGTCTGCCTTCAGGTCAGGTCATGATCCCAGGGTCCTGGGATCACACCCCGCATCAGGCTCTCTGCTCAGCGGGGAGTCTGCTTCTCCCGCTCCCACTCCCCCTGCTTGTGCTCCCTCTCTGTCAAATAAATAAAGTCTTTAAAAAAAAAAAAAAGTCTTTCCTTGGGGCACTTGGGTGGCTCAGTCAGTTAAGTGTCTGGCTCTTGATTTCAGCTCAGGTCATGATCTCAGGGTCGTGGGATCAAGCCCCATCAGACTCCATGCCCAGCAGGGAGTCTGTTTGAGATTCTCTCTCTGTCCCCACCTCTCTTCCTCTCAAATAAATAATCTTTAAAAGATTTAAAAGAAAAAGTCTTTCCTTAACTCTAGGTCACAAAATAGTCTACATATTTCCTATTAACCTAATGTTCTTCCATAAGATGAGATCCCAATCTAGTAAATAATTCATTCTTTGCCTATTGATTTATGAATTACATTATACAATTAAATTCTCATACATACATGGGATTGTCTCTGAACTCTGTTTCATTGTCCTATTTGCCTGTTTTTGCACCCAAACCACACTGTTTTTATTAGTATAGTTTTAAAAAAAATTTTTCCCAACAGCTTTATTGAAGAATAGGTAACCAAAAATATTCTATGTATTTAGGTGTACAACATGATGATTTGCTATACATATATTGTGAAATGATTACCACAGTCAAACTAATTAATGTATTCATTACCTCATATAGTTCACTTTTTTCCCTTGTGATAAGAATGCTTGTGATCTCTCAGCAAATTTCAAGTATACATACAGTATTACTTATTAACTATAGTTATCACACTGTATATTAGATCCTTAGAACTTATTCATCTCATAATTGAAAGTTTGTACATTTTGACCAACATCTCCACATTTCCCCTCATTTCCTCCCTATTCCCCAGCTCCTGGCAAAACCATTCTACTCTTACTATGGCTTTTTTTTTTTTAAATATTTTATTTATTTATTTGACAGAGAGAGACACAGCGAGAGAGGGAACACAAGCAGGGGGAGTGGGAGAGGGAGAAGCAGGCTTCCCACTGAGCAGGGAGCCCAATGTGGGGTTTGATCCTAGGACTCTGCGATCATGACCTGAGCTGAAAGCAGATGCTTAATGACTGAGCCACCCAGGTGCCCCATACTACGGCTTTTTAGTATGGTTTAATATCTGGTAGGGCAAAAGCCCGTATTTTATTTTCAAGGGTGACATATCGCATAATATACAGTATAAAATATGCTGATTTCAAATATGAAGTTTATTCAGCTGTTCATGGAACTTTACTTTTCCATTTGGAGTAGGTTTGGGGCTCTTTTTGTTTTTTAAGATTTTATTTATTTATTTGACAGAGAGAGGGGTGGTGAGAGAGCAAGCACAAGCAGGGGGAGCGGCAGGCAGAGGGAGAAGCAGGCTCCCTGCTGAGCAAGGAGGCTGATGCGAGACTCGATCCCAAGACCCTGGGATCATGACCTGAGCTGAAAGCAGGCGCTTAACAAATGAGCCACCCAGGTGCCCCTAGAGTAGGTTTTTTTTAAAGTTCCTCAAAAGATCTCACTGGAATTTTGAATGGGATGGTATAGGATTCAAAGATTAATTGGGGTAGTACTTATATTTCTGTATTATTAAGGCAACCCATCTAACAGAGCATGGATATGTATGTAGATCATCTTCTATGTCCTGTATTAGAGTTTTTTTTTTTTCATTTTCAAAACTTTGAAATTATCACAAACATATAGAAAATGGGGATGTATAAAATACGGAATTGATTTCTTTCTGAGTCATTTGAGAGTAAGTTTCTGAACTGATGCCTTTATCAAACCTTGATAATATGTCCTGCATTGTGTATTGCTTACAAACAAGGACATCCTCCTACATAACCCTTATATACCATCAAAATCAGGACATTTATACTGATACATCTTCACCTTATAATCCTGGGACTCCAAGGTCCATCAGCTTTGTATAGTAAAAGAATCCAGTGCAGAATCAAGCATTGCATTTAGTTGTCATGTCTCTTTTGTCTCCTTCCATCTAGAATAGTTCTTCTGTCTTTCCATGATTTTCCTGGCCTCGGTTTACATAACCTTATTTTGTAGAATGTCCCTCAATGGGCTCTGATGTTTCCTGGGGATTAGATGCAGGTTATGTGTCAGGTCATGCACATTCCCACAGAGGTGATGCTGTGTTTTTCTCACTGCATCCTATCAGGAGGTTCATGGTGTCAACCTGTCCCATACTAATGATGTCCCTTTGATCAGTGGTCTAAGCTGGGGCATGCTAGTCTTCTCTTCTGTGAAGTTACCGTTTTCCCTTTGAAATTAATCAGGATTGGGGGGAGAGTATTTTGAAACCATATAAATATCTCATTTCTTCTCAAATGTTCAAATTACTAACTCATTTGTTTATATCTGTATTGAAAAGATTTTCTGTTTTACTCAAAGGGATTATAAAATCCATCATCATCATCATTATAATTTTGAGTTTGACACTGTGCCCTTTAGTGGGAGCTAAATGGGAGCTCCTTTAGTGAAAGTCCTTTTGATACATCCCCATCATTTTATGAGCACTTCCTTGATTTCTGGCACAGTGGAATGTGCCAGAACATATCTCTACATAGATACTTTCCTCATGCCACCCCACGTGGAATCTGAATCCCATGTTGGGTCACCATCTCTCCCTACACACACACACACACACACACACACACACACACCCCTCACCTCGCACCAGTTGTGACACCTGAAACTTTGTTACTGGCTCCCATCCTTCAACCACAGAAGGCTACCATGCTCTGCCCCACCCTAATGGCTAAGAACCAAATGTACAAGAAAGAGAAGAGCAAAAGGAAGAAGAAACTGGCTTAGAGTTTTTAAAGTTTTATCAACAGAAATTTTCTGTATTCTTGCTGTATTAGTTTGCTTAAGGTTGCCATAACAATGTACTACAGGGTGGGTGGTTCAAACAACAGAAATTTATTTTCTTACAATTCTAGAAGTTAGAAGTCTAAGATCAAGGTGACCACAGGATTGTTTTTTTTTTCTGAGATCTCTCTCCTTGGCTTATAGATAGCTGTCTTCTCCCTGTGTTTTCACATGGTCTTCCCCCTGTGCATGTCTGTATCCTAATTTCCTCTTCTTATAAGGACACCAGTCATATTGGATTAGGACTTACCCTAATGACCTCATTTTAAATTAATTGCCTTTTTAAAGACCCTATATCCAAATACAGTCCCATTCTGAAGTATTGGGGGCTAGTTGCTTCAACATATGAATTTGGGGGGATACCAGTCAGTCCATAAAATGTAGTTAGGCCAATTCCTAGATATTTTATGGCTTTTGATGAGTATATTAAATATTCTCTTATATTTTAATTACATTTTAGATGATTATTGCTAGTATAGACAAATGTTTGATTTTTAAATGTTAACTAGCAACCTTCTGAACTCAGTTATTAAATCTAATTCTTTGTTGATTGTTTCCTTTACCATCAAACAATGATATATTTATCACATTATCTGACATCCCCTTTCTCCCAGGGCTGCCTTTCCTGGAGATGTCCTCTCACCTTTGTTAGTTAGATTCCCATAGATAACTCTTTTGGCATGTATCTCTACATACATGGTATGTATCTCTAGAGGAAGATACAAGGTCAAGAGTGGGATTTTTTTTTTTAAGATGGAACAGATTTAAATGGCCAAAGGAAAAAAAATCACTTGGTGAGAAAGAAAGAAATCGAAGATAGATGAGAGGAAAGGGTGATTTGGTACACTGGAAATCCAGGATGGGATTTTAGTAGAGATAGCAAGATAATAGAGATAGCTTTGGCGAGGAAAAGAGAGAGAAGTGAAGGTGGGTAGAGACGTGGAAGAAATGGTAGATTGGAATGTAGAGACAGATTGCAAAATCTCCTCTCTGATGGTTTTACGTATAAAGTCATCTGTTTTAAGACAGGGGTGTTGGGCGGCATGAGGAAATTAGAGTTTGGATGGAGGACTGAAGGAGAATTGTACCAGTTTGTTTTAATCACATTTTTTTTTCTTAATCCCACCATGATCTGCTATACATGTGTAATTTCAAGAATAAACTACTCCCTGCTCTTACCCCTATGAAAACTGAGAACAAGAGCTCTTGGCCAAGAATTTAGTCAAATCCCTTCCAGAAATTTCAGGATGTAAAAGAACACCCATTAAGAGGTACATGGCTCCTGGGCGCCTGGGTGGCTCAGTTGGTTAAGCGACTGCCTTCGGCTCAGGTCATGATCCTGGAGTCCCTGGATTGAGTCCCGCATCGGGCTTCCTGCTCGGCAGGGAGTCTGCTTCTCCCTCTGACCCTCCCCTCTCTCCTGTGCTCTCTCTCATTCTCTCTCTCAAATAAATAAATAAAATCTTTAAAAAAAAAAAAAGAGGTACCTGGCTCCTTTCTTATTCCTAGTAGTTATACTGTCTCTGAGAATTCATGTTCATCTTTAAGTATGTGTACGTATCTCTATCTAGCAGATCCAAAAATCACCCTCTGAAATTGTCAGGAGAATGACTATTCATCCTGTAGCTACACTGATGGGGAAACCTAAAAGTCAACTCAGCTTAGAGAGAACATGCCCACACCAACACTCATACCTTACACCTTGGGCCCCAGAATGAGATACAGGGAACAGATCCCATGCCCCAGGTAGCCACTGGTCCAAGGAGCTGAGAGACACATAAAACACAATTGAATCCAACCTGGAGCTTGGAGTCCAGAGCCAAGGGCCAGCCTAGCTCAGTCAAGCCAACCTGTAGATCTAGGACTATGAGAATAAACAATTGAGCTTCAGGATAATTTGTTAGACAGCACAACTGTGCCAGTAGCTGACTGATATACCACTTTATGTCAGAGGAATCCAACTCTAAAAAAGGGGGAGAAGGGTAGAGGCTGACACTTTTGAGTTGCATAAGCGGTGGGTGTCTCTATTTTATCTGGTATTGAATTAAATATTCAACTGTATCAATTCACTTACTCATTTATTCATTCAAAAAATATCTAATGAGCTCCTATTACGTTTTAGACACTGGGGACAAAACAGTGAATAAAATAGGTAGAACTCCTTGCCCCGTGGAGTTTATATTCTCCATACATGAGATGCATTTGCTACAGGCTGATGTGGGTTGAGGAAATAGTTTTAGAATATCTTAACCTTGGTGCAGCCAGCTCACATTTGTCTAGCTACTACAACACGGGCTTTTAGCTATTCATGTAACCCAATTACTTCCCTTCTCTACTTCCCTTTTGAAAGGAGTAACTTGCCCTGAGTTCCTGCTATTTAACAAGCACTAAAACTACATTATTTTTAGTCATTACAAAATCTTTAGAGTGGTTAACAGTATTCCCATTATACACATGAGGAAACTAAGGTGAGAAGGGTGAAGTAATTTGTCCATAATCACGCAGCTGGGAAAGACCTGGGATTTGAGTGTACAGATACAAAGCTCTGTCTTGATGAACCGTATTGACTCCTCAAGTAATCTTAACATTGCCCTGAAATGTTCTAGATTAAAAGAAAATATTCTTTAATGTCAGCTAACTTTCTGGTGCAATGAAAATTGTGGTTTCTGGGTACACCTCTATGACTTCATCTTTTGCTGCTAAATAAATTCATTCTTTTTCTTATTCATATTTCATGAGCATCTGTGGTTTAAGCCAACTAGAAATTCAATTGGCTGTAGATCTCAGAACATATAATCCTGGTTAGTTCTTCAAATTTCTTGCCCAAAATCTAATCCCAAACCCCGTTCCAGAACAAAACAAAACACAGCAGAAAACAACTTTTTACAGAATAACAATCTTAGAGGTCAATATAAATAATCAAAAGTTAAAGATGTTGGCTTTGCTGGCCAAATTTGGAACAATATGAGCATTAAAAATAATGTTAATAAAGGATTATAACTGTGATATTGTGATTTATAGGAAACTAAGTGCAAAAATGCAACACTTGATCCTTCATTGGATTGAGGGGGTACTTTAAAATATATTTTTGGAACTGGAAAAATCTGGGCCTATATTTTAGGTAACGCTATTTCACTAATGTTAAATTTTGTGGGTGTGATAATGAAATTGTGTTACACAGGAAAATGTCCTTATTCTTAGGAAATATGCAATGAAGTATCTAGTGCAAAGTATCAAATTGTGTGTAACTTACTTTCAAAAGGTTCATCATGTAAGCATGTGTGTAGATTAACAGATATATTAGAAAATCTTGAAAGTGCAAGAGGAAAAAAAGAGAAAGACAGAGAAAGCAAATGTTAATAGTTGTTAATCTAGGTGAAGAATCCACAAGTTTCATTGCTTTTTCTTTCAACTTGATTGTACATTCGAAAAAATTCAGGAAAAATAAATGGGGGAAGAAAAGCAAGAGATATTGGAAAAGATGGTGTCTCCATTCCTCCATTTGGAAAATGCCAAGATCTGAAATAGCTCATCCTTGGAAGATGCGGTCCTGTCTGAAGCCTGGGTCAGGTCAACTGCTCTCACTGCAAACCCACATTGAGGATCCAGCCTTTATGTCTGGCACACTCAGGAGCTGACCAAATGGGGCGCTGGCTTCCCTGCTCCTTCCCCCAGTGGAGGACATTATGATGATCATGTGGAGCTGGTTTTAATAGACAAGAGGATATGTGTGCATTGTTGAGAACAGCTGAAGTGTGAGTCAGGAAAAAACTGGGAAGGAGATGAGGGGCAGAGAGATGGGATGTTTGCAGCTGGGAAACAACTCAGGGAATGTGCGGGAATGTGGAGGATGGGAGTTTTGGAGAGGGTGAAGGAACAGAGGCTTATCTAAAAACGCTTTAATACAAAACAACAGGGGAAGGCTTATTTGGTCTTGTTCATTTACCTGCCACAAGTTCCCACTGTGAAACAGGCAGGCGGCACCTACCTGCATTTCCTCATCCTGCAAGTGAACACAAACTTCCTCCATACTCTTGCATCTGAGCCCTACTTTCCTTGCAAACAGCTGGTCTTCTTTAAGTTAATGTGCACAAAGGAAGGAACCACACATTTCAGAGCTGGAATATGTGTGAAGTGAAATTGGAGGAGAGCAAGGCTAGGAACAAGACCAGTTTGGAAGATTTCATAGTCATCCCAGTGACCATGATGGTGGCCCAGACCAGGGGGTAACAGAAGACATGGTGAGGTGGCAGTTGGATTCTGAATGCATCTAAAGGCAGAAGTCCAGAGTGTTTTAACATTGCAGTCTGGCCTACAAACATCACTGGCCCCTCCGATTTTCCTCAGCATTATCTATCTCTGTGGTTTTTATTCTTTAACTGAAGAGCTTGGTTTCTTTGAGCCACAGGTAAGTTGGACTATTGACAAATGAAGACAAATCCATCCCTGATCCTGGAAATGCTATTCAAAGGGCAAGCCCTCCTGATAAAGACTGGTCAGTAATATTAAAGGAAGTTGGGCCCAGCTCTATGTTCCACCTTTTCTAGGAAGTCTTACTTCACACAGTGTGATGTCTGTCTCCTATGAACTCAAGGGCAGTCCTATCTATAGTAATAATACCATACTGACATGAGTATAGTATTTTACAATTGTTTTATACTGTTTGGGGAGGTCTTTTGTGACCCCTAGCCTATGTTCGCATGATATCTTGTTCTTCTCCTATTGTAATTCTCACTGTATTTTTTTGTAGATTCTTGTGTAATTATCTTTCTTGTTAGATTGAAAAGCTTTATGAGGAAAAGACAATGTTATACCCCTGGTTCCCAACACAGTGCCTGCTTCATTAAAGGTATTTGGTACATTCCTACAACTGAATGAATCCAATGAAAATAACTCTTAATTTTTAAAACAATTCTTACAAGGTGTTATTGTCACTACTTTGTTAATAAGAGGAAGGAGCTACTGAGATTGTGGTCACAAAGCTAATTAGAGGAAGAACTAACTGGAAATGGTACCCAGACCTCAGCTCTTTCCACTGTGTTCCACCTGGAACCTAGAAAAAACATCCATTCATTTCAAGTGTCAAAAGACACTTACTGATTATTTCCCACATATCAGGCTCTAATGTGGGGACATACGTTCATGAGGGAGGGGCATTCAAAAAAGAGTAGTATTTGCATTCAGATGCTGGAAACCAAAAGCAGGGAAATGGACATGCAAATACATAACCATACTGTAGTGTGGTAAGTGCCATGGGAGCTCCTAGGAGGAATGTCTAACTGCCTGGGTGAAGGAAGGCTCAAATGGGTCCATTTGATATGGGTTTGAAAAAAGAAAAAAAAAAGTCTTTTTCTAGGAACAGAGCAAGGAAGGTTATTAAAGGATAAGACTGATGGCTGGCACCTCCAAAGCTGGGTAACTTTATTTCCTGTTCTGTTGCTGACTCTCCCATCCCACCCAATCTCCAGCAGCTGGCTTCAGGAAATAAAGGAATTAGTCCCAAGAACCCAGGGTTGCTTAACTCAAAAGTAGTCAATGCATTAGAAGGCCCACAGTGTGGGGCCACATTGTGTTGTAACACCCCTACAGCTCCTCTCCCTGGGCTACCATAACAGACTGAAATATCACCTGTATGAATGCAGTTTGTTGGATTCAGGCAACAAGGCTCAGCTCTCCCTATCACACACAGTGGCCCCAACACGTCATTTCAATAAACACATAAGAGCTATTTTTGCTACAAATGAAAGAACACTGGAAGTCATCTGACATCGAATAAAGTGAGAGCATTTGAGCAAGGGAAGACCATGAGTTTATGGAGCCTGGGAGAAGTTGCCTTCTAACACTATAACCAACACTATAACCAACAGTCAACAGTCTTCTCACAGAGACATGGCACAGAAGGGCAGCCAGAGGAAGAAGGTTATCGTCATACCATATTAGGAATTTGGGGAAGAAAAGATATTACCATAAGCAGTTAAAGTGACAGGAAATTTTTAAGTAGGGAAGTATGGTGATCATATTTACATTTTAGAAAGATAGTGGACAACAGTATGTATTTGAGAAAGAGATGACAGAGACAGGGAGATGTTTAGAGGGTTAATGAAAAAATACCAGTGAGAGATGATGAGGCATCTATCTGGGTAATGAGAATGAAGAGGAGGAAATGGATTCAGAAACTATTTAGGAAATGGAGTCATCAAGACCTGGATGACTAATTGCATGTAGGGGGTAAGAAAATAGGAAGAGGAGAGGATGACTTCTGAGTTTCTGACTTGGGAAAGTGGTTGGATGGTGGTTGGAAGAAGAAAGAGAAAGAAAATATGTGTGTGTGTGCATGTGTGTCTGTTTGTCTGTCTGAAAATAGAGTTCAGCTTTGTAACTATTGAAGTGACTGACCATAGGTACAAGTTTCCAATAGGTAGTTGGATATGTGGTCTGCAATCAGCAATTCAGAAAATTCCAGGCTGGAGGTAGTAATTTGAGAGTCACCAGAGTTTAATGATAAGTAGGAGTGAAGGAGGTAATCCAAGGAGACTACATTGAGGGAGGAGAGGGCTGGGGATCCAAACTTAGGGAACATTAACATTTAAAGGCAGTTGGAAACCATTGCCCATGAAGAAGACTGAGGAGTCAAGCTACACAAACTCTGAACTCTAAATACCACTGGGAGACTTAGGTGTTCTAGCTCAGTTGGAATTGCATTTGGCTTCCTATAACAGAAATCTGACTACAGTGGATTAATCAATTTATCCAGAAGGTAATCTAGGCAGGGCTTAATGAAGCCAGCAAGACTCATGCTCCTTCCAGCTCCTTTTGTCCTCATAAGATGGCTGTTCCACATCAGCTATTAAGCCCTCATTCCAAGCAGGAAGAAAGGGAAAGACAAGGAGCAAAAGGCATATGCCAAGCCTCCCCCTTTTTATTAGAAAAGCAATAGTTTTCTGAGAAGCCCCATCTGTTAAACTAAAAACTGCAACTCATTGGCCAGGATGGGGGATATGAATATCTCACTGTGTGGGTACCCGGAGGAGATGGTGTTTTCTTTCTTTCTTTCTTTTTCTTTCTTTCTTTTTTTTAACTTTTTGTTTGGAAATAATCTCAAACTGACAGAAAACTTGCAAAAATAGTACAAAGAATTCCTGTTTACTTTTCACCCCCAATTCCCAGATATTGCCATTTACATTTACTTTATTATTTCCTCTCTCTCCCATGCACATTTAGTCCTATTACATCAGTGTATACTTCCTACAAATAAGGATCTTCCCTTACATAACCATAACACAGTGATCAACATTAGAATATTAACATTGATAAAATGCCATTATTTAATCTACAGCTTTTGCCAGTTGTCTCACTAGTGTCCTTTATTGCAAATAAATTCATTTTATCTTTTTTTTTCTTTTTTTAGTCCAGAAACCAATTCAAGATCACACATTGCATTACACGCATTGCACATTGTTCTCATGATATTTTAATCTACTTCAATCTAGAAGTTCTTCAAACTGTCTTTATGTCTCATGTCATTGACATTGTTGAAGAGCACAGGCCAGTTACTTTGTAGAACATCCTTTATTTGGATTTATCTGATGCCTTCTCATGATTCAAGTGATGTCTTTTTTTTTTTTTCAATTTATTTATTTGACAGAGAGAGACACAGCGAGAGCAGGAACACAAGCAGGGGGAGTGGGAGAGGGAGAAGCAGGCTTCCCGCCGAGCAGGAAGCCCGATGTGGGACTCAATCCCAGGACCCTGGGACCATGACCTGAGCTGAAGGCAGACGCTCAACGACTGAGCCACCCAGGCACCCCCAAGTGATGTCTTTTTAGCTAGAACACTACAGAAGTAATATGGTGTCCTTCTCAGGGCATCATACCAGGACGTACAAAATTTGGTTTGTCCTATTACTAATGATAGGAATTTTGATCACTTGGTTAAAGTGGTATGGTAGTATTGGTCAGATTTCCCTACTACAAAGTTACCATTTTACCCTTTGAAATTAAATTAATAAGAATCTGTGGGAGATGCTCACAGACTATATAAATATCATGTTTCTTGTCAAACTTTCACCTCCCGGTTTCAGCACATTGATGATATTGCCTGAAATAATATTATGGTGATTGTAAAATGGTGATGTTCTACTTCTGTCATTCATTCTATAATTTATTAGTTTGCCTTTTACCATATAGAACTTTCTTTCCTCCTCCATTCGTTTGTTTGTTTCAGTATGGTCTCATAGATTCCTATTTTATTCACTGAGTTATAATCCACTGCTATCATTATTTTGATGCTCAAATGGTTACAGACTAGCCATTAGGAGCTCCTTTAAGCTGACTTCTGTGTCCTTTCAATTTATCTCCATCATTCTTTGAGCACTTTTCTTGAGACGATTAATTTTAATAGAGCACGTGACCTCCTTGATCAAATCAGGCTTTTGTTAGTAAGAAACAAAAGGAGAAATGAAGGGGCGCCTGGGTGGCTCAGCCGGTTAAGCGTCTGCCTTCGGCTCAGGTCATGATCCCAGGGTCCTGGGATCGAGCCCCGCATCGGGCTCCCTGCTCAGCGGGGAGCCTGCTTCTCCCTCTCTGCTGCTCCCCCTGCTTGTGCTCTATCCCTCTCTCTCTCAGATAAATAATAAAATCTTAAAAAAAATTAAAAAAAAAAGGAGAAATAAAGATTGTGTGCACAACCAGTTGTGTCTACCACACCTTGCTCCTCATCAGCCAAGAGCAGGTGGCTTGAATCCAGGCTTACAGTCTTGCTTTGTTCTAAGAAAACAACATTGCGCCCACATTCCAAAAAGAGCCTTGAGGCCATGTAAGTCCATCCATGCCTTTCCTCACTGTAATCCTTTATCACCATCCAAAGTGAGTGCTTCGAGGGCCAGGTCCCTGTGTTGCACAACTCCTGGGGGTGCCATTCATATAGTAGACTATGGATGATGTACTAGAGCAGGGGCTGACAAATTTTTTCTGTAAAGCGCCAGATGGGTCAATATTGTCAGTTGTACGGACCATTTGGTCTCTGCGGCCACTACTCAACCCTGCCATTGTAGTGTGAAAGCAGTCACAGGTAATATGTAAACGAATCAACATGGCCAGGATACAATAAAACTGTATTTATGGATACTGACATTGAATTTCACATTATTTCCATGTACCATGAAATATTCTTACTTTCAATTTTAAAAAATCATTTAAAACTGTAAAAGCCATTCTTAGCTCGTGGGCTTTTCAAAAATAGGCAGCTGGCTAGATATGACCATAGTTTCCCACTCCCCGCCTTGCTCAGCCTGAGTTGTCATATATGGTGGCCCTGCCTCCAGCCAGGTCTCTTCTCCCTCCCCCTAATCTCCAGTCTGCCATCTTGCTCTGGGCTTTCTACCTTTTGCCCTCCTCTTTCTCAGGTCTTTCCTCTGTGCTTCAGAAACCCCATTCAACTGTAAACTTCTTTTCACCTTTAACCTCCTAGTTCTGTCCTTGCCTGACTGCAAAGTAAACGTATTCCCTAAGGAACTTTCCTTGCTGAATTCTAAATAGGATGCCACTTATTTTCTCATGCCCCATAACTTATGGGCATGGGAAGTGGTGTTGACATCCTCCACATTCCTTAATCCTATTTCTAAACCTTTACTCTTGAACCCTCTTGCAAAACCCCCTTCTCCTTTTACGCTCTTATCATCAGGACTCTTTGAGCAATTAGCCAAGACACATTGAGTGACATCCTCACAACCACTAGGAGATAAGTGCCATTCTTATCCCCATTCTGCAGAGAGGCACGGAGAGGTTAAAGTCACACAGCCTGTAAATGGCAGAGCCAGGATTTTAATGCAAGCAGTCTATGCTTGTTACCAAGATGGTATATGACCTTTTCTGTATGATAATTTACCATGTGGGTAATTATTCTCCATCCTAGTTTCACCAACCATTATCAGTTAGGCACATGGACAGAAACATACACACTCAACTTGAGTCCTTTGAAGAGGATTCCATTTATAAAGGTTTAAGGTGGTCTTTCTCAACTTTTTTTCATTATCATCTACCCTAAGGAGGAAATTTAATTTACTAATTAATCTTACTAATTAAATTAACTTAAATTAATTAATAAGACATCCAGTTCACCCTGACCCAATCCCCTCTTCCTGCTGTTAAGTGGAAGTTGTTCTAACTGCAAACAGTGGGTGTCTCTGGGACAGGGAACTGGATGGCTGGAGGCGGGCACAAGGATGACCTTTCCAGCTTTTGGATGTTGTACAATATGCTTGTATCATCTCATTTTAAAATAAAATATAACTTTAAAAATTGACCTAAAATGCAAATATGGTCATTCCTCCCCATGCTCAAAACACTTCAGTAGTCCATCTACCACCAAGTTAAAATCCAAATTTGTTCACATGTCACCCAAGGCCCCTTGCATGCTTCTTTAGCCTCATCTTGACCACTTCTTATCTCAAAGCCTATGTCCAGACATGTGAATTACTGAAAGGTGGATGCATTCCCTAAGCAACAATCTTCCTTTGCTGCCAGTTAGCCCATAATGCCATTTTGTATCAGTTCCTTGTTTTTGTATACCAGCAGTTTCTAGAAAATGCAAAGCCTCTCCCTCCTCTCTTCTTCCTGGTGAATTCTTCATTCTTCAAGATTCAGTTAAAATAACTTCTCCAGATTCCCGTGAGATTCACGGCAGAACTTCTCTGTGCCATGACTGCGCAGGGTAGTGATGAAGAGTACAGGCTGTGATGCAAGACTGTGCGGATTTAAATCCTGGATTTGTTACATAGCAGTTGGTGACGTTGGGCAAGTTATTTAACTTTTGTGCTTCTGTTTCCTTATTTGTAAAATGGAGATTAGAAGAGTTCCTATCTTAAAAGGAGAGTATTCATTTACCAAATATTTACTGTCTATTGTGTATCAAAACAGACAAAAATTCTTGCTCTGGCAGAATTTATATTAGATCTGAGAGCAAAGATTGGCAAACGACAGCCCTTGTGACAAATTTAGCCACCTGTTTTGTAAATAAAGTTTTATTGGAACATAGCCATGCCCATTTGTTTCTAGATTGTCTACAGCCACTTCCATGCTACAATGGTTCAGGGGCTGCAACATAAATCACAGAACCTGCAGAGCCAAAGATATTTACTTTAAGAAGATGCTTACCTTTACATGGAGGCTAAAGAGCATCCTACTAAAGAATGAATGGGTCAACCAGGAAATTAAAGAAGAATTAAAAAAATTCATGGAAACCAATGAAAATGAAAACACAACTATTCCAAATCTTTGGGATGCAGCAAAGGCAGTCCTAAGAGGAAAGTATATAGCAATACAAGCCTTTCTCAAGAAACAAGAAAGGTCTCAAGTACACAACCTAACCCTACACCTAAAGGAGCTGGAGAAAGAACAGCAAATAAAGCCTAAACCCAGCAGGAGAAGAGAAATCATAAAGATCAGAGCAGAAATCAATGAAATAGAAACTAAAAGAACAGTAGAACAGATCAACAAAACCTAGGAGCTGGTTCTTTGAAAGAATTAACAAGATTGATAAACCCCTGGCCAGACTTATCGAAAAGAAAAGAGAAATGACCCAAATCAACAAAATCATGAATGAAAGAGGAGAGATCACAACCAACACCAAAGAAATACAAACAATTATAAGAACATATTATGAGCAAAAATATGCCAGCAAATTAGATAATCTGGAAGAAATGGAAGTATTCCTAGAGATGTATCAACTACCAAAACTGAACCAGGAAGAAATCGAAAACCTGAACAGACCTATAACCACTAAGGAAATTGAAGCAGTCATCAAAAAATCTCCCAAAAAACAAAAGCCCAGGGCCAGATGGCTTCCCAGGGGAATTCTACCAAACATTTCAAGAAGAATTAATACCTATTCTTCTGAAACTGTTCCAAAAAACAGAAATGGAAGGAAAACTTCCAAACTCATTTTATGAGGCCACCATTAGCTTGATCCCAAAACCAAAGACCCCATCAAAAAGGAGAATTACAGACCAATATCCCTGATGAACATGGATGCAAAAATTCTCACCAAAATACTAGCCAATAGGATCCAACAGTACATTAAAAGGATTATTCACCACGACCAAGTGGGATTTATCCCTGGGCTGCAAGGTTGGTTCAACATCCGCAAATCAATCAACGTGACACAATACATTAACAAAAGAAAGAACAAGAATCATATGATCCTCTCAATAGATGCAGAAAAAGCTTTTGACAAAGTACAGCATCCTTTCTTGATCAAAACTCTTCAGAGTATAGGCATAGAGGGTACATACCTCAATATCATAAAAGCCATCTATGAAAAACCTACAGCGAATATCATTCTCAATGGGGAAAAACTGAGAGCTTTCCCTTTAAGGTCAGGAACGCGGCAGGGATGTCCACTATCACCACTGCTATTCAACATAGTATTAGAAGTCCTAGCCACAGCAACCAGACAACAAAAAGAAATAAAAGGCATCCAAATCGGCAAAGAAGAAGTCAAACTCTCACTCTTTGCAGATGATATGATACTTTATGTGGAAAACCCAAAAGACTCCACCCCAAAACTGCTAGAACTCATACAGGAATTCAGTAAAGTGGCAGGATATAAAATCAATGCACAGAAGTCAGTGGCTTTCCTCTACACCAACAACAAGACAAAAGAAAGAGAAATTAAGGAGTCAATCCCATTTACAATTGCACCCAAAACCATAAGATACCTAGGAATAAATCTAACCAAAGAGGCAAAGGATCTGTACTCAGAAAACTATAAAATACTCATGAAAGAAATTGAGGAAGACACAAAGAAATGGAAAAACGTTCCATGCTCATGGATTGGAAGAACAAATATTGTGAAGATGTCAATGCTACCTAGAGCAATCTACACATTCAATGCAATCCCCATCAAAATACCATCCACTTTTTCCAAAGAAATGGAACAAATAATCCTAAAATTTGTATGGAACCAGAAAAGACCCCGCATAGCCAGAGCAACGTTGAAAAAGAAAAGCAAAGCTGGTGGCATCACAATTCCGGACTTCCAGCTCTGTTACAAAGCTGTCATCATCAAGACAGTATGGTATTGGCACAAAAACAGACACATAGATCAATGGAACAGAATAGAAAACCCAGAAATGGACCCTCAACTCTATGGTCAACTCATCTTCGACAAAGCTGGAAAGAATGTCCAATGGAAAAAAGACAGTCTCTTCAACAAATGGTGTTGGGAAAACTGGACAGCCACATGCAGAAGAATGAAACTGGACCATTTCCTTACACCACACACAAAAATAGACTCCAAATGGTTGAAAGACCTCAATGTGAGACAGGAGTCCATCAAAATCCTAAAGGAGAACACAGGCAGCAACCTCTTCGACCTCAGCCACAGCAACTTCTTCCCAGAAACATCGCCAAAGGCAAGGGGAGCAAGGGCAAAAATGAACTATTGGGACTTCATCAAGATAAAAAGCTTTTGCAAAGCAAAGGAAACAGTTAACAAAACCAAAAGACAACCGACAGAATGGGAGAATATATTTGCAAATGACATATCAGATAAAGGGCTAGTATCCAAAATCTATAAAGAACTTATCAAACTCAACACCCAAAGAACAAAGAATCCAATCAAGAAATGGGCAGAAGACATGAACAGACATTTTTCCAAAGAAGACATCCAAATGGCCAACAGACACATGAAAAAGAGCTCAATATCGCTCGGCATCAGGGAAATCCAAATCAAAACCTCAATGAGATACCACCTCACACCAGTCAGAATGGCTAAAATTAACAAGTCAGGAAACGACAGATGTTGGCAGGGATGTGGAGAAAGGAGAACCCTCCTACACTGTTGGTGGGAATGCAAGCTGGTGCAGCCACTCTGGAAAACAGTATGGAGGTTCCTCAAAGAGTTGAAAATAGAGCTACCATACGATCCAGCAATTGCACTACTGGGTATTTACCCCAAAGATACAAAAGTAGAGATCCGAAAGGGTACATGCACCCTGATGTTTATAGCAGCAATGTCCACAATAGCCAAACTGTGGAAAGAGCCAAGATGTCCATTGACAGATGAATGGATAAAGAAGACGTGGTATATATATACAATGGAATATTATGCAGCCATCAAAAGGAATGAGATCTTGCCATTTGCAATGACGTGGATGGAACTGGAGGTTATTATGCTGAGTGAAATAAGTCAAACAGAGAAAGACATGTATCATATGACCTCACTGATATGAGGAATTCTTAATCTCAGGAAACAAACTGAGGGTTGCTGGAGTGGGGATGGGTAGGAGGGATGGGGTGACTGCGTGATAGACACTGGGGAGGGTATGTGCTCTGGTAAGTGCTGTGAATTGTGCAAGACTGTTGAATCTCAGATCTGTACCTCTGAAACAAATAATGCAATATATGTTAAGAAAAAAAAAAAGAAGAAGATAGCAGGAGGGGAAGAATGAAGGGTGGAATCGGAGGGGGAGACGAACCATGAGAGATGATGGACTCTGAAAAACAAACAGAGGGTTCTAGAGGGGAGGGGAGTGAGAGGATGGGTTGGCCTGGTGATGGGTATTAAAGAGAGCACGTTCTGCATGGAGCACTGTGTGTTATGCACAAACAATGAATCATGGAACACTACATCTAAAACTAATGATGTAATGTATGGTGATTAACATAACAATAAAAACTAAAATAAATAAATAAAAAAGAAGATACTTACCTTTAAGGAAAATTTTGCTTGCCCCTGCTCTGGTGAGATTGAGCTCACACACGTAAAGTGTTTAAAATTTTAAAACATTGCCTGGTACTTGGTAAGTGCTAAGTAGATGCCAGCTTTATGAATATTACGGTATACCCTTACAATAACACTTTATACTGGTACTCAGTAAAATTTTTGCTGAATAAATGAGTAAGCAGAGGTAAAGAGGAACCAGAAGTTGGGGTTATGGAAGCCACTGGAGGAAGTTTTAAGAAGGTGGAAGTGGTCAGCTATGTTAGGTGACAAATCAATACTGAAGAAAGACTATCAGATTTGGCAATCAAATGAAGTGACCTAGCCAAGGAACAACTTGTGTGAAATGGTGAGGACAAAAGCTAGACTATGGTGGATTTAGGAGAGAATGGAAATGAGGAAGAAAGTAGATTATATATTATATTTATAATGTGACAGCTATGTGACAGCAAGTATTGAGATAAAAATAAACACATTTCGTCTGCCACTTGAATTTTTAAAAATCTGCTAACCCAAAATGTCAAGTTTATTGAGATACTGGGGTATCTGATGGATTTTCTGCTTATCTTTAGGCTGTTTAGTGTTGGGTAAAATGTCAATGGTTAAAATTCAAGTCCAGAACCAACAGAACTTCAGGCCGAAATTCCAAGTCCAGAACCATTAAAAGATTTATAATGATGTTGATGATAAAGCAATGTTTGTTTCTTTTGTAATCTTAATCATTGTGTGATCTTAACTGGTTTGAAATGAGAATTTCAATGAAAACAACAGTATAAATTTACCTGCAAAACATTTATTATAACTGCAAAAAACCTAGACAAACATATTTTTTGTTCATTCCATAAATTTTTGCATGCATTACACATTCTGATAGATATAGATATGTGTGTATAGAAAGAACTTGGTTAATTTGGTCATTGCTTTCCCCATCCCCTCCAGGAATTTATGATTTAGTTGGTGAAGAAAGCTAGTTGAGCAAATAGGTTCATTATTTGTTATGGATGCTAAGGTAGAAGTTTAGATGGGTTATAGCAGAGGCACAGAAAAATAAAATATTTTATATGAAACTATTTTGCCATCTGTCACCTATCTGCCAACTATTTTTATATCTATGAATGTGTACAATAAGACTAAAGAGAATGTTATCAAATCATAGCTGCTTCCTGGAAACATGTATGAGATATTTAGGACTTTGAACACATGCGTATTATTACTGAGGATTTTTTAGGGGGTTACAAAAGAGTATGTTTAATATGATCTTATTTTTTTTTAAGATTTTATTTATTTATTTGACAGAAAGAGACACACCGAGAGAGGGAACACAAGCAGGGGGAGTGGGAGAGGGAGAAGCAGGCTTCCCGCGGAGCAGGGAGCCTGACGTGGGGCTCGATTCCAGGACACTGGGATCATGACCTGAGCTGAAGGCAGACGCTTAACGACTGAACCACCCAGGCACCCCTAATATGATCTTATTTTTATTAAAATATACACTGTATAGAGGTGTCTGGGTGGCTCAGTCGGTTAAGCGTCCAACTCATGATTTCGGCTCAGGTCATGATCTCAGGGTTGTGAGATCAAGCCCCACATCAGGCCCTGCGCTGGGTGTGGAGCCAGCTTAAGATTTTCTCTCTCTCCCTCTCCCTCTGCCCCCTCCCCTCACGCGTGCATGCACTCACTCGCTCTCTCTCCCTCTCTTTCTCAAAAATAAATAAATAGAATTTTAAAATAAATAAATTATAAAATATACACTGTGTAATATTACATTAAAATATATACTATATATAGAAAAAGTATATAAAGATACACATTTAAAATATTAACGGGTTATATCTGGGTGACGGGATTACTAGGATATTATTTTCTTCACTATGCTTTTTTAGGCTTTAAATGTTTGTACAATGTACAGGGCTTACTTTTATAATCATGAATAACAATTGAACAAAACCATTGAGTTTTAACCATCACATGTTACAAGCATATGACATTTGTAATTGCAAGCACACAGAGGCTAGAGGTTCTTATGTTTTTGTAGATTGTCCAGTGTTTAGTTGTTACATGAATAGCAACAAAAACTTCTCAGTCTACAAATGTCAGCAGATAACATCTACAAGAGATGTGTCTAGAAGTCAACTCTATTGGTTAGTTCTCTTCTGCAAGGTGGCAAACCAACCAGGCACCTGCCATTGAAATACTGGGATTTACTTAAAACAGGCAGTGTATACAATGAGTGTGCATTGCATGAATTACTTAGTTTGGCTTCAAGTAACAAGACATTGGTAAAAGTGGCCTAAGCAATAAAGATTTATTGTTTCACATAACATGAAGTCCAGAAGTAGGGGGGTTCCAAATCCAGTTAACTCAATAGCTCAGCAATTTCAGGATTCTGGGTCAGCTCTCCTTCAACTTTGGTGGCTTTCTCCTTCTGGTTAGCACTGAACATCACTGCCTCACACAAGAACTTTTGAAGGCAGGAATGGGAGGGCATTCCCCCCTCATCCATCTCTCTTTTTTCCAGGGATTCAAATCTTTCCCAGAATTGAATTTCCCTAGCAGACATCTTCCTACATTTTATTGGCTACACTGGGACAGTTCAGTGTAAGGAAAAATAGTGTAAAAAAAAACTATAGTCGAAGGAACAAACCAGAGCCACCCCTAAACTAAGAACGGAGAGAGGGATTTCCATTATTTCCCTAGACCAACAGTGTCCAGTAGAATTTAATGTGAGCCACAATGCAAGATCAGCTATGTATACACACACACACACACACACACATATATCTCCTGAATATCCATATATATTCCTGAGTCAACTTTGGAAAGCTGAAAACAAGTCTTCATTTTCTCTTTCATGAATGAGCTACAACACTGATAAGCAAAATTGCTTCCCATGAGCATAATTAGAAATGCCAAGGGTACATCTGGTAGGATTCCAACAAAGGCACCTTAGTTATGGAACTTGGACTTTGAGTTCCTGAGTTATGGTTTTAGATATGATTCTGACTATCTGTGTGGTCTTAATGAAGTCCCTTGGCTTATCTGGGCTTATCTATCCCAGCTTCCTCATCTTAAGACAGGTGGTTCTTTAAAATGTCCTTTGAGCTCTAGTACTACAGGATTTTGTACTGCTGTTCAACTTCGGACTTTCCCAGCCCCTTATCTGACACCAGCAGGTCGGGCCAGTGACACATGAAAAGTTACTCAGAAGGGTACTTTCTCTGATGCCACGGGGCAAAATGTACTTTCAGAGGGAAAGAAAGAAGGCAAGCCATAGTGGCCTGCCATTCATTTACTCCGTAAGTATTTATTACAGGACACCCACTAAGTGCCATAGGGACTCTAGACTGAATAAGAGAGAATGAGAAGTAGTCTCCGCTGTCAGCGAGCTTACCGTCTAGTGGGAAGGTAATACAGATAAGTAGATACACAATTGCATAATGTGCAAAGAAGCCAGGACAGAGGAAGATGAGGCCGTTCCTTGGAGCACCAAGCCCCACTGAGGGGAGGTGACAGAACCTCCCTGGAGGAAGTGATACCCAAGGGAGGCCAGGCAGAAAAGGACTTGGTTGGCCCTCCTGCTACTGTGGGAAACTGCCTGGCCTACAGGGCATCTCACCCTACAATGAATTCGCTTTTCTTCTTTTCTCTGACAGTGCTTTTCTATTCCTTTCTTCAATGGATTTGCCCATATGTGCGTATGTCTGGGATCAGGTGAGAGGACCGCAGAGAAACTCTTGTAGCAAACCTAAGGTAGAAACCTAAGTAGGTTGTAAAAATTATTACAAGTTCCTCTCATCCTTGTGTGCACATCCCTTGCCATATGACTGTGCCACTCTTCTTATCAAGGAGAGTCTAAAAGAAAAAAAAAAGGAGAGTCTAGGGGCACCTAGGTGGCTCAGTTGGTTAAGTGTCTGACTCGGTTTCGGTTCAGGTCATGATCTTAGGGTCGTGAGATCGAGTCCCGCAACAAGCTCTGTGCTGGGCCTGAAATCTGCTTAAGATTCTCTCCCTCTCCCTCTGCCCCTCCCTCTCTGCGTGCTTTCTCTCTTAAAAAAGAAAAAAAAAGGAGAGTCTATTTCCCCACTTCTTGACTCTTGACTCTGGATTAGACATGTGACTTTAGCTAATGGGATATTAACAAATGTGACGCAAACAAAGGCTTGAAAAATGCATGCATTTTGGGGTTTGCCCTCTCTTGCTGAATTGGGAACACTGCCACCATCGCCATATGATCTAATCTGGGCTGGCCTGCTGGAGGATAACAGACCATGTGGAGCAGAGATGAGCTAGTCCAGCTCAGGCCCTAGTTGATCAACCAGCCCACCAATCACCAAGTATATTAGAGACCATCCTAGACCATCCAGCCTCAGCTGAGCTGGCCAAAGCCAAAAGAGCCGCTCAGTCAACAGACCAGAGACTCATGAGAAATAATAAAATGCTTATTGTTTTAAGCCACAAAATTTTGTGGTGATCTGTTATACAACAAAAGCTAACTGATACAGGAACCATATATTACTGTGTTTTGCTTTCCTCTTTTCTCTTTATCTTTCTTTATCCATTCCAAAAAACTTGGTAAAATGGTTTATTAGAGACAGAGTTGCCACAAACATAGGATTTTTCATTTTCTTCCAATTCTAAAAGCTCTGATTTTTTTTTAATTCTCTTTCATTATTAAGCTTCCTTTCTCAGTTATGGTCTTCACAGAAGAAAGGGGGTGGAGAATAAAGGCAAGAAAAATGAGGCATGATGCTAAGAGTGAGGAAACGGGAGATGTGAATTATGGTGGTGATGGTGGGATGGCGACGTCAAAAAGAGAGGTCGCTACAACTCAAACAGTGTTGATTAACTTCCTGGGTGAAGTTTGTTCTATAAAATCAGAATCTCTATGAAACTCCCTGGCATTGACCCCAGATGTCCCTATGTTAAATTGCAAACATTCTAAAATTCCCCTTCTGTTCCATTCCTTAGTTCCTCTCAATCTTTTTCACTATCCAAAATATGGCTTTCTATTTTGGTAGTTAGAATTTTTTTGGCCATAAGTGACAGAAGCCCAATTTGATCTTAAAAGTCCAGATCGTCCTCAAGCTTCAGGCAAGACTGAATCCAGTTGCTCAAATGATGTCCCCAGGGAACTGTCTGTCTCTAGATTCTGCTCTCCTCTGTGTTGGCCTCACTGTATCCCTAAATCCCTGACCTATTTTGTAGGTCCCAAAGTTGAGTGGTGGCAACTGTCAGTTGTGTCTCTCCATCTTGGGGGACCAAACCCCCCTCCCCTTCCCCACCTGTTACCCTAATTACATTAAAGGCACTAAGATTCATCCAATTTCCCAATACAGAGTCTTGGGGCAGGAGATTGGGAATTGGTATATTTCCTCCCCAAGAGGCATAGGGTTCCTCATGCAAACTGCTGTACCCAGTGACAAGTTTTGCCTACCTGGGGTCTCAGAAAGGGGCCTTTATCAGTCATAAAAGATTCTTTGATGAAGAGGTCAAAAACACAAATGCTTATAGGAGCCAGAAGCCTGACAGACAAGGCAGCGGCCACCCAAAACAATCACTACCAAGCAGGACTTTGGCACTCACAGTTGCCGCATCTTTGGAGTTTTTTCAGGAGCCAAAAATCTTGATTTTTTTTGTGAAATATTCTGATTTTAAACTATTAGCTTGATTTTTTTTTTTTTTTTTTTTTTTAAAGCAGGCAAACCAAAACTTGTCTGGGGCTTTATCTGGCCCAGGGGCTATCAGTTTGTGAATGTGGTTTTATGGCCTAAATCCTACAACAATGAATGTCCACTTGCCCCACATTTGCATAACTATGGGGCCACTGCAAAGAAGTGGGACTGACAAAGATCAGCTGCGAACCAGCTACAAAGGTTCCATGACTTCAGGATAGTTGAAGGTCCTTTAGCATGGCCGATGTGGCCTCCCTGACCTGGTTCCTAGCCTTCTCAAGAGCTTGTTACTGCCACACTCCCCCACACTGTTTCACACCTCAAGGCCTTTGTGTTCACTGGGCTATTCCAGAGGCCCTTCTCCCAGTTATCTAACCAACACTCTTACCCCCCTCAAGATCCAGCTCAAACACCCCTTCCTCCAAAGCCTTCCTTTCCTGGAGCTCTGCTTTCTCTATATGGGCTTATTCCGTGTTTTAGAGGGGTACTCCATTGCCCTAAAGTTTTCTTTACAGGCCTGTTGCCCCACCCAACCTAACCCCTAGAGGGCAGGAACCTAGGTTCATTCACGTCTGTATCCTCATTGCCTCCCAGAGTACCCACACTTTGAGTGGAGATTGGAGGAATGGGCATGCAATTTGAAAAATAAGGAACCTATTTATTGCCTTTCACATGCCAGAAACCCGTTGGCAAAGAACTGGTACTTTTTATTTTGAGAAAATAAGTTGAAACTTGTTTAAGAGAAGGGGGGAAAACCCTCTGCATACTTTCATTTTTAAAATGGCCACATAGTTGTGAAATATTTGTTGCAAAGTATAAGTTTTTATACTTCCTCCGCTTTGGACATAGCTGAGTCTTCTAAGAGTTCTAGAACTAGAGAATGGCTAAACTGACTCGTTGCACTAGCCTTTCTCCCCAGCCTCAAAGGTCGCCAGGGCACTTAACAGTCAGGGATGTTTGCTGCCTCAAAGGGAAGAGAGAACCAGCTCTTGCGAATGAAACAGCACTTCAAAAGAGGCGGCGGCCTATGTAGGGAGAGGGAGCAGCCACGGTCGAAAGACCCTTTGAGTAATCCGCTCTGAAACTGACTGAGGCTGGTAGAGGTGTAAACTGAAACTCCAGAGGCTAACCCTAAGCGGTTACATTTTCTCCACCAGAAGGTTTCCCAGCCCTGTCACTCACTCCTGCTGGCTTTCTCTCCCTCCCCAACGCGCGCGCACACACACACACATTTTGGTGGACTGCTGCACTTGACATTGAGCCTGTCTCCTACCTGAAGTGGGGCACCTCGGAAAGCAGCGAGGTTGGCCTTTCATTCATAATATATGACCTCAAGGGAGGAGGGAGGCACGGACAAGAGCCTTTCATCTCTGCTACTTAAAATCCCAGCAGTGCAGCAGAAAGGGAAAATGAGCTGGGAGTGAGCTGCATCGGGGCATGAAGTATGGCACGATAACGGTACGAGCGAGCGCGTCAGCGGCCCGCCCGCCGGCTATTTATACCATGTAGATTATGCAATCTGGCTCCAGCCATTCATGCCCCGACTGGGACGCCCCGCGCCGGGGGAGGGGGGCGGGGGGCACCATTCCCGGGCGCCGGGTCAGTTTCTAAGTTTGCATCATCCCCTTCATTACGAGAGCTTGGGTTTCCATTCCTGCCGGCTGGTCTTGGGAGAGACAGCTGGGCTACAAACTCACTTGGCACACACCGGCACACACGACCGCTTACTTAAACATAATAAAGGCACCGGGACGCCGAGGCGCTGCCGAGCAGCGCGCGGGGCTGGGCTCCGGGCAGACCGGAAGGAACTGATAAACCGAGCGCTAATGATACCCGCTCCCTCCCCCGTCGGAAGTGTCCTCTGAGCGCCGGTCATTGAGAAATACCGAAGGGGCAGAATGGGGGTGAGGTGAGGACAGGCCTGGGCCGCAGCTGCGCGCGCCTTGCGGAGCGGGGAGCGAGGGCGCCGCGGCGATGGGGGATTCGGCCGGCCGGGCCGGTTCGCACGAACCTTAGGGCACAACTGGGTCCTCCCCAAATCACCCCAGCTGGGCGCGCGCCCCTCTGGGGGTTGGGGGGGAGTGATTTATCAGATCCCACTTCCAAACCCACCCCGGGGAGATATACACTCGCGGCCCCTACCGGACCCAAATAAGGTGGCAGGACGCAGAGAAGGGGCGAAGGACACGAAAGAGAGCCGGTTGCGGAGAAAGAAAAAATGTCCGCTTCTCTCGGCGCCCGTGCCGGGCGGTTGGGAGCGGGGGACGCGGCCGGCTTCCGAGTGAAACCAGACCTGCGGGTCTACTGAGCATGCCCGTTCCGTGGCCGCCGAGGGTCGCTCCGGTTCCGCGCTCCGGGCTTTCCAGGCGGCTGGCGGAAGGACCCGGGTGGGGGTGCTTCCCCGCCCCCGACTCTGGCTTGGGGGCGGGTAGGCGGGGGTCCTGCTGGGGGCTACGCTGGGTGTGCGTGAAGTTGTGAGAAGATCGACTCTACTTTTGAAGCTGTACGATCTCACTCTGAGTCGACACCCTTGAATCGATCGTGTTCAGAGCTGCCCGCCCCCTGTTTTGCTGGTTGTGGGGGAGAGACACGGATGTGGGTATTTAGCTCTTTCAGTAATGTCATTAAATTAAAGCCCTAAATCCGTGATACCCGCTATTCTGGTAACAATTTAGTAGACTTTGATAATACCCTGATATTCAGATCAATAAACATATCTGAGTTATTCGCCCAAATACCACCATTTATTCGATGGAGCTGCAGGAGTCGCAGTAATTGATGGGGAAGACCAAGAGGTGACCTGCTAAGAACATTTCCATTAAAAAGCCCCTTTTGGGTGATGAACGAGGCAGAAGAGAACTGAAAGGATTTCTTTAAAAGAACATGACGGAACCGAGTGAAGGAGGGTGGCATTTAGTAATACAATTGGCTACAGAGGAGAAAGGGTTGCCATTCATCTAGTTGCAGCGCGCTGCTTAACACAGTACGTTCGCTGTAGCCATTCATTCTTCCCAGCAGCCCTATGTTGTGGGTATTATCCTGACACTACAGGTGTTTTACCCAAGGCTCAGAGAACCTAAGGACCTGCTGGAATTTGGCATCAGGACATCCAAGTGGGGAGCTGGTGACTCCTGGACTTTAGAATGTTTTCCTTTGCTCCTCTGCTGCCTGGTCTGCCATCTGGGGCAGTCATTCACTGCTATTAGCAGGGAGCTGGATGAATGAGTGGTGATGACACGGATTCACTTGCCTACCTGTAGAAACTAATAATCAACTTACCTGCCACCTTGCCATTTGGGCACTCTGAAACTGGAGGGTGGAGCCATAGAGATGCCCATTGGGTGGAAAATTTTGACATGGACAAATATCTGTCCCTGCAAGTTCAGGAATGACTGAGTGGGATCTCTTTCAGCACCTCCAGGAGAAAAGCAATGACCAAAGGTGAGAACTGGATAGACGCCTTTGCCTTATGGGGATTTAGAGAACAATGAGATGCTCCTTTGTTCACTGCTTTCTCAGAGACTCTCAATGGCCTCAAAACCTGAGAAAGACAAGATTGTCCTTGTTATCCCTGTTTTATAAAGAAACTGAAGGACTGCTAAAAGTCTCACTCAAGGTCTCAGGCCTGCTAGGAAAAAAACAAACCCAGGTGTTTCTCCCTTGTCTAGTTCCCTTTTCAGCACTACACACCAGCACTCAGCATCAAAGGTGAGTGAACCCCAATCCATGTCCACAAAGATCATGGTTGTGATAGGCATGAAGCCTAGGGTAAACCACTCGTTTCTCCTTGACTCAAGGTGATACTGTTACTATCTTTGGAACACTTGTGGCTCTCCAAATGCATACATATACCCTTTAGGTATACTACATTTGAGGCATATATTTAATTTCTTAATTTGTTCAGTGGCTGCTATTTGGTTAAAATCTCAGCATGTTCTCTTGGCACATTCAGTGGGGTGGAAAAATGTACTGTGCTTGGAGAGCAGGAAAGGGCAGGGACTCTACCTCTTGCTCTCTTGCAAGACCCCCCGAAGGAAATACTGAACAGCTATGTAATTTGTGGGACCCACCGCAAGTAAAAGTGTGGAGCCCCTTGTTCCAACACTATAAAAAATCTCAAAACTGCAACAGCCAAACATCAAACCAAGTAAAGATCCCTGTGCAACTGCATGCCAAGGAAGCCAGCCTTACCCATTGCCCAGACAGTGCTGCTTTGGAGAGTATGGGCCCACTCAGCCCCGTGGTCCCGGGGCCAAAACAAGAAAAATCATTTAAAGACAAGGGGGGGGGGGGGGGGGGGGTGATCCAGAAGCTCTCTATCTCCTCATCTGTGCAAAAGCCCACTGGGCTGGTAACCCCTGGCCCAGTAACTATGGCCTTCAAGGGTCTGGGACAAGAGCCATCCTCCAACACGAGAGAGGTTTACTAAATAATTTTTTAAATGTATTTGGGTTTACCTTTTAATCCGAAGAAGTCCATCATTTCTACTGAAATGCAAACGTTTCTGGGCTGTGTTGGATTTGCCTTTTTTTTTTTTTTTTTAATGTACGATTCCTCGAAAATGCCCCCTCCACTAGCAAGACAAAACAGATCACAAGATTCATGAGCAATTGAAAAGCCTCTGCCATTCAGAACCTTGGCAAAACACCTGTGCCGTCCCCACCCTCCCGCAGCACTGTGGAGGGTAGTTGGGTCCTCTGAGCCCAAACACCCCTCTGGGCCTCCCCTCAACTCAGCGTCTCCGCCCCCGTCCCCCACCATTTTTAATCCAGGGGTTTGGATGGAGGGAGGGAACCAAACTGGAGCCAGATGTGTGCGAGTCCCCGGCTCCTGCCTCCTCCCTCTTCTCCAGCTTCTTAAAACCCGGAGCGTTGGCGAAAAAGGATCCGGAGCCACACAGACGCCGCACAAACAACTCCGCTCCGAGGCTCCTCCGGGAGTGGAAGCCAGGAGGGAGGGGGAAAGGAAGCCGAGCATGCTCAGTAGGCGGGACAAAGTTTTTTTTTTTTTCTCCCTTTTTTTTTTCTTTCGGTCGCAAGTAGGAAGCTTTTTGCACTCCACCACCTCTGGCCGCTGGGAAGACGTCATCGCTTCCGCCCTACTTCCTCCTCCTGTTGGCGGCGGTGAGAATCCAATATGGAGTAAATCGGTGGAGTCGAGAGATGGGGCTCGGACGGGGCGCCCTGCACCGCCTCCCAGGCGCACCTCCCCCGGCCGCCGACCGCTCCCCGGAACCGTGATTGGCCAGGCCCCCGGGGGCGACCCCGGACCGAGCCCCCACCCGCGGCTGGCCCTCCTCTCCTCCTCCTCTCAGCAGTCCCCGCCGCTCCACGGCGCGCTTGTTTTTCTCCTCGTCTCCCCCACCGCCGTCCCCTGCCCAAATCTCTCCCCCTCTGCTCGCTGCCGAGCCTCCGGAGCCCCTCCTGCCGAGCCCCGGGCGCTGCGGCGCTCACTCCTCCCGCAGCTTGCCTTTGCACCCCTTCCCTAAACCTCACCCCGCGCTCCTATCGCCTGCTTCCCCTTCTGCCTTCTGCGGCGCCCCTTCATCTCTCGCCGCTCCCCCTCCCCAACCAAATCAGGCGATCTCCGGAGATGTGAAGAAGGGGGGTGAGCGGACAGGAAGATGAAGGGAGCAAAGCTGCCCGCCGCGGGACAGGCGTCTAGGTGAACAGGAAAATGACCGAAGAAACACACCCGGACGAGTAAGTTTGGCCGCGGGGTGGGACGAGGGTGCCCCGCGGGGGCAGCGTGGGGGACGGGGCTGAGGACGCAGGCGGGGACGCTGCTTGGGTGAACTTGGCGTGGGGTGCAGCTACTAGCCGGCCTGTGGGCTTTGGGATGCAAGATTCCCCGCCTTGTTGTTGAAGTGAGGAGGGGGCAAAGACTGATGAGGGCCGGCGGGGGCGCGCCTTGAGTCGGCGGGCTGGTGGCCGCGGCGGGGGCCAAGGGCGCGCGGGTGACCTCGGGGCGGTCCCCGCTCCTTCGGGGACTCACAAACACTCCCTCCCCCCCGAAATCTTCCGCGGCCGGAGCGAAAGACCTGACACCCCCGCTCCGGCTTCCTGGGGTCGGTGGGTTTTCACATAGTGACTTTGTGACTCCTGCCCCGCCGCTCGCCCCCCGGTCCCTTAGGGAGCCCACTGGGGCCCAGGCTCCGCCATTTCGTTTTCTTGAATCGCTCTCATTTGCATACCACATTTTCATTCATAAAAAACACGGCGGAGCGAGGGGAGGACTGGGCGCGGGCTGCGCGGGGGTCTGCGTGAGCCGGGATCCCAAGGCAGGTCGCGGTGCGGGAGCCGCCGGAGGGGTCCCGCGGCGCGTGTGAGCGTGTGTGCACGCGCTTTGGGGCTCGGGATAGGCGCCCCGCGGGATCGGGGCCGCTCGGGGGCGGATCCGAGTCGTGTGCTGCGGGGGCGGGCGGGAGCGTGTGGGGCAATGTGCTGCGGGCCAGTGTGTGTGTGTGTGTGTGTGTATCTGTGTGCGAGTGTGTGTGCGCGCGTGCACAGGCATGCGTGCCCGGCCCGCGGGCCCGAGGGGAACAATGCTCGGGGCGCTCCGCTGGAGGGGCTCCGGGGCTGACCCGCCGCCCTCCGCGGGATCGGTGCCGTTTTCCAGCCCCCGTCCAAGGTGAGGCTCCCTCCAGCCTCGCGGCCTCGGAATCGGGTTTGGCTTTCTCTCACCCCCGCCCGAGGCGTTTCCAATCAGGGGAGAAGCGGAGGCAGGGCTCCTGGGCCCGGCGCCTGAGGTCGTCGGCTTCGGGTCCGAGTGATCACCGCACGGCGGCCGACGCCGCTGTTCAGTGGCTGTGCCCGCCACCAGCCACTTTTTTTTTTTTTTTTTTGTGAATAAGACGCTCTCCTTTATTGTCACATGATATCCCTCCCCTCCTCCCCTGCACATTCATAAATCCGGAGCCTGCTTCGGCTCCTTTCATTCAGACCTGCCATTAGCTAAGGTAGCAGTGGCGCTGGCTTGGGCGCAAAGAGCAGGTTGGTAGCCGCTGGGACGCACCGTGGGGGGAGGCCCAGAGAGCGTGTCTGAGGGGTCGTGAGGGCTGCGAGTATCTGCTCTCGAGGCCCGGGGTCTCTTGCCCCTGCGAGCATTGACAAGTCAGTGCAGAAAGGGGAAGTGACTCAGGGCTGGGTGACGGGGAGGGCTTTTCTTGCAGCAGGTGACAGAATGCTGTGCTCTACTCTTAAGAATCTACTTCACTTTTTTTTTTTTTTAATGCCCCTTTATCCTTTGGCGTCTGCTGTTGCCAGGCTGGGCGGGAGAGGGTGTTGAGAGGGTTGGTGTTTAGGAAAGGGAATTTCCTTCCTGTGGTCCCCAGGGATCTTTGACTGCTGTAACCCCTGGTCTGCCAGACACCCGCAGCTGGAGAGCATGCCGCCTGGTGTGCATGTCGCTGCGGTCCCACCACCTGTGCTGGTCTTTTTAAACATTTTGCTTTGCCTTCATAGAGTGTATCTTGAAATGATAAAATGGGGAAAAAAAGTTGCTCTTTTGGGGAAGAAGTATGCTGCTGGGCCTTGCCCCCATTTGGACTTGACTAATAGACAAGTGGTTTTATAGGTCCTCCCTTGTCCTTGCACACACAAATAGCAGAGTAGCAGGGAGGGTCGGTTGCCTTGCTCTGGACTTCGGGATTCTTGTTGGAGATTGGTTCCACTTGCCCTGCATTGGGTTCCTTGGCTCCATCCCTTGGGAATACTGGCCTGGCCTCTCCCTTTTCACCCGCAGCATGTCAGCTTTGCATCCTACCCCATCTGATAGCCAAAGCAAAAGGATTTGGGGTGGAATCACCAGCAAGAAATGACTATGTCTGCTTCATGCTTTCCGAGCAAGTTCAGCATGGAACTGGCCGCCCCGACTGCTGTCAGAAGCCCAGTTGAGACAATGGGTATTTGAGGACAGGTTCTGGTTTCAGTTAGAGAATCAGAAAGCTGTGGCGCTTTAGCCCAGTGCAGAAGTGGCCTTCCCGGGATTACTTTTAATGTAATGACCTTGGCATGAGACATGAAATGTAAGCCCGTAAGAACATGGGCTGCATGGGCTGTAAACTGCCATTTGTGGACACTGTCCATTATATTATTCAAGTTCTTATGTAATGACCCATCTGAAAAATTCCTTTTAAATGTTAATGCTTGGAAGAAGGTTTCTCTCTGGGTTGCAGAGCTTGCTGTGATTGCCTTTTTGTTGATGGGGTTTTTGCAACCACTGTCTGGAAGCTCAGAGCTAAAATTATTGCTTGATTACAGTAGTCATAGTTAGCCTAGCTTTTGCTAGATTTATTTACCCCTCCTCTAGTATGAATTTTGATCTTTTATTTTCTTTTCTAATGGCTTTATGTTTGAAGTCCTACAGATACCTTTTGGAAGTAGACAAGGTGTGTTACAAATAAAGCAATTTGGTGACTTCAAATTGGGGACCTACAGGGGAAGTAGTTATACCTTAGGTAGAAAAGATTTTCTTGATAGTCCATATTTAAGGCTTTTATTAAATGGTACAGATATATAATTAATATGCTTAGCCTCAGAATACAGTAAGTCAGAATCTTGCAACAGGCAAAATAGTGCCTAATTTTAAAAAATAATAAATGTTTGTCTTCTCATGCTCTTTTCCATGTCGATTTAAAACTTCTCTAATAAATATATGATAATTCAGGAAAGCTTGTCTGCTCTTTTTGCTGACTGTCCTAAAAAATAGCTTCCATACGGAAAATACTCTGACCCTTCTCCTCTGATCCCACTCCAGCTACAAATGCATGTTAAGATTTACAATTCTACAGATTTTTTAAAATAATTTAAAAGTAAAAAGCATCTCCCCCTCTCATGCTCTCTCTCTCATTCTTTCTCTCAAATAAATAAATAAATAAAATCTTTAAAAAAATAAAAATAAAAGTAAAAAGCATCAACAAACTATTGAAAATTATCTTTTGTATGTAAGAGTGGAAAAATTTTTTTGATCATATGCATTTTGTCTGTATCTTCAAAGCATTTGATTATGGTCATGAATGATTTGGAAATTTGTTGACAAAATGAAGAAACCCTTCTCAAGTGAGCTTAACACAGGAGAAATGAGCCTACCATTTAGCTATTCTGTTCCTCTCATATACTCTTCTCAGCAACACATATCTTGCTGAGAGTGGACTTGTAAGCTTTGTTCTTAGTCATGTTTTTCCTAATGTTGAAAGGTCTTCCATTAAACAAAAAAAACTTAAATATTTTTACTGAGCCATTTCAAAGAAATTAGACATCAGAATTTCTTATATCTAAATACTTGAGCTTACTTCCCAGAAGATGAGAATACTCTTCCATGAAACCATAATACCGTCATCACACTTTACAAAATTAAGTCATTCCCGTTGTCTTTGACATTCAGCCCAACTGACTGAAAAATGTCTTTTACAACAGTCATTTCAGCAAGGTGCCAATTAAAGATCCTGAGTTAAATGCATTTAACTTAAACTTAAGGCTCAAGGCTCAGCCATTTGCTCACTTTCCGATCTAAGGCAAGTTACTTACCTTTCACCTTGTTTTAATCTGAGTGAATAAAATGGGAGTGAATTTTAGCAATTTCATGGAGTTGCTGTGAAAATTATATGAGATACCCTATGTATAGCTTACCGTTGAGCACCAAGCATAAATCAGGTGTCTGGTGTTGGCTCTTAGCAGGGCACTGGGATAGGTTTCTTAGAGGCTCAGCTTGTTAATTTTCAAATAATCCTATGAAGAAGGAGTTACCCCATTTATTTTATTATTATTTAAAAGATTTTATTCATTCACTCATTCATTATTTAGAGTGCACACACAAGAGTGGTGGGGAGGGGCTGAGGGAGAGACTCTCAAGCAGACTCCCTGCTGAGCACAGAGCCCCGTGTGGTGTGGGCTGATCCCACCACCCTGAAATCACGACCCTGAGATCATGACTTGAGTTGAAATCAAGAGTCAGAGGCTTAACTGACTGAGCCACCCAGGTGCCCTGGAGTTACCCTATTTAACTGATGAGGAAGCTTAAGTTGCTTGCCTAAGACAGCAAACATTTTTTTTTATAGCATTTTACTCATTAGTCTTCTCAGTAGTCCTCTGAGGTAGATAGGGTATTATTACCTCCATTTATATACCGGGCTGGACACAAATACACAGTCGGACAGCAAAACCCTCAGGGGAAACTGAGGTCCAGAGAAGATGAGTAACTTGTCCAAGGTCATATCATTAGTAAATGAAGGAGCTAGGCTTTGACTCCAGCCACCTGGCCCAGGAAGGACTGTTTTTAACCACTGTGAGATACCTTCTCAGGAGAGGACAGGCTGGCCAGCCTTAGTCATTCTGACTTCCGAGCTCACACTGTTTCTGTCAGTCATGCTGTCCTTGATTCTTTTGAATTGGTGACAGTCTGTCATTGCCATAATTTTTTCTGCTTCCTTTATCTTCTCTGAAATTGCTGAGGCACATACTGAATTAAAGTGAATTTAAATAAACTTGGGCTTGAGAATTCTGTGATACACCTTAAGATAATAGGAGTGTGAATTCAAGAGTTGGTTATTCCTGGATGGTAGCTGTACGTTCGTTGAAATAACGGTTGTAGAAATTAGACCTGGTAAAACAAATAGTGATCCAGTTTCTTCGCATTAGCCTTTAAAAAGGGAAGTTTCTACTCCATAGGAATAGAATCCTTAAATGCTAAAAACATGGAGTTGGCTATGCAGAATTGGAATCTTGGTCCATTCCTCAGAAGATGTTGAAAGCAAGACAAAACACTTGGAAAGACCTTAACAAAATTTTGTAAGCCAGGACATTGTCATTGTATAAAGTTAAGTGCCTACTTCGAGGCCGTACATCTTTCTAGGTGGTGGGCTTTCACTTCTCTCCATCTGCTAGGCTTGTTTTCACGAGGATTTAGCAAATGCTCCCTCCTTTCTAGCTATAGCTGATCCCCTCTGCTTTCCACTTCCTTTAACCAAATAAAATACATAAAAGTGAATCAGTACAAATATCAAAACTGTTCTGCCTCAACAATCGGCTTACTCATGCTCTTTATTCTGGAAGTTTCTTTCTTCCTTCCCTTCAACAAGTTAATTTCTGCTCATTCCCCCTTCCCACCAGTTCTGCGGCCATTCCTTTTATGAGATCCTCCTAGTCTTTCCTCCCCTCCACTCTTCACGTCAAAACTGAGGGCTCTTTATAGCATTTTCCCCCACAGTGTATGTCAGTTCTCACCATTTAGAGTTGGGCTTATACCCAGCTAGATTCTTACCAGAATATGAGCTTCTTGGATTCAGGATCACCTCTCAACTGCTTAGTTTTCTAGTTGTTGGCCCAATACCATTGGGCACGTTATGGTTGTTTAATAAATGTCTGTTGAATTAAAAAATGGATTTAATTATTTTAAAATGCTTTGTCCCTACCAACGAATACAATAATGATAATTGTTGTATTTGGTTAACTTAGTGTGTATAAGCCCCCTCTGAGAAACTCCGCGTTCACATGAAACCCTTACCACATCTTGTGGGACTTGGGTGCAGCACTGTCTTGGTAGTGGTGATCTGTGATTGACAGCTCAAAACCATTTTGATTCCAATCACTGTTGTGGGAGTTGGGAAGTGGAAGATCTTGACTGCAATAAGCCAGGGCCTGTGTTTCTGCCTCTGCAGGAGAATCTCTGCGGAAATCACAATATTAACAATTTGCAGTAGCTGTGGGGTTCTGATGGAGTCTCAGCACTCGAAGTGAGAGACAGCTGTGCTGATGAACACCAATATTGGCATAGTTCCTGTATTACCGGGCTGGACACAAATACACAGTCGGACAGCAAAACCCTCAGAAACTGAACGAGATGATAAAAGAGGCAGAGCAGCAAGTTTTGGTGTGTGGTTTTTTTTTTTGGCTTGATTTCTCAAGTAAATTGGGCTGGTTTAGTTTGTTTGTTTTGAGACCCAGTCATATTGATAAACTCTTGTAAACACTTCTTTTTAATCAATATGTAAGGCTAGAACATTGATGATTTTTTAAGGCATTTTCAAGGGCCTGTGGTCACTGGAGTAGAAGGAATATTTTGCACTGGTGCACACAGTGCCCCGTGGAGCAAAAAGCGTTTTCTGTGCGCTCACCCTGGGCGGGCATGAAGCATTGTTACTGCAGCTTGGTATGTGTCTCGTGTCATGGGAAGGAAGTCAGACCAGGATCTTAGTAACATACTTGATAGTAACTGGCATAAGAGTTCACTCAAGTACCAACTGTTTTATAACCAATTTCTCTGGCAAACTCTGTCAGCAGTGTGTTCACATGGGGCATGTGGTACACAAGACAGCAAATTGTGCGTGTCATTTATGCTACTCTCAAAGGGTAGTTTAATATTTATTTAAACACAAAATACCTGCTTTTGCACTCACTTCAGAGCACAGAGGTGAAGAAATGGATTCTGACTTCATCCTGGCATTCAGAGCTGGCGATTGAAGGGATTAGAACACGGGCAGCTTCTGAAATGTATGGTTTTGTCTCCTGTGTGTACTGATATATAATTTTTCAAATCTGGTTGTTTTCATTCTTAGATATATTCCCTGTGGTCCATTCCTAAGTGCTTAAACTTAATTATCAGGTTAAGTTTTTAATTGTCTTTCCTAGTTCATCTGGCAATGACATCTTTGTCTCTTCGTTTTCATTACTTATTCCCCTTCTTTTTCTCCTTGCATTGCTTTGGCTCCGGCTTCCAGTATTGATTTTTCAGATAAGCACTACTTAGTTTGTATTTGCATCCCACCCTGAGAATGCACAAAGAAGGTTAGCTGCCCTTCTGGTGTTGGGAATAATAGCTTATTAAGCCTTATGCCCATAGTCTTACAGAGTGCTGAGCCCATAGTAGGCTTTCTGCAAAAGTTTATTGATTGATTAAAGCAAATATTCATTAATTGAAAAGTAATTTTACCTTATATCAAAATATAAACTATTATTCTTACTGTACCTACATCCAAAAAGATTTTGAGGTTGCCTTTTCAAAACGTCCAAGGAGGGGCAGACTGCCATGATGGTTTTGGGGTCATACCGTGCTTCTGTCCTCTACTGACCAAGGGCCCCTGGCAGGTGTTCTAAGCCAGGAGCCCTGGGTTAATGTAAGTGAAGCTCACTCTGCTGTCTAATTCATAGGCTGTTAAAAAGTGAAAATGAAATCATGAAGGTAAAGCATTTCAGCACAGTGCCTGATGAATTGGGAATTCAGTGGGACTCACCCACCTCCAGGGTCTCATATCATGTAGCAAGGTAGGATTTATTTTCAGAATTTACAAGGTAGAGGATATCCATTCGCAATATTTTACCTTCACAGCAACCTTTTGAGTCAAGGAACAAGATTCTCACTTTAGGCCTGTAAGAGCTGAAGTGACCTGCCCAAGGGGGTTTCTAGGAGGAGAATTAGAGCCTCGAAGTCATGTTCTGCTTTTTATTTGGCTTTCGGGTACCGTGCTGGTGGGACCTAGAGTAGCACTTGAGTTGGTGCTGTAATATCAGTAATGCCCGCTGACTATTGGCCCTTTTTACTCAGTGATCCTTGTTGGCTGTCTTTTTGAGATTTCATGTCTTACAGAAGCTGGCCTCCTCTCTTACTGTCATTGTACTTACCTGTAGCGGTAGCATCCTTGGCTTTCTTGCCATTCCTGTCTGTGGTCCAGAAATCCTATCACCAGTGTCATTCAGATTGTTCCCAAGAGTCAATAGGCTTGGTATGGGTTGGGTTGGTGTGGGGGAGGGTTGGCTGAAGGTTCCCTGAGGAGTGAGTTTTTGTCTCCTCGCATGCCCTGTTGGTGTTTATGTTTTATATTTTCAGCCAAGAAACAAAGTGAATGTTAGATCAGGGGTTTAATTTAATCATCAGCATCCCAGGAATTTTACTCATTTTTATAGATCTTTAAAGTTGCAAAGTGTGAATATAGTCTTCATAGAGTAATTAAATCTTTCTCCTTCACTTAATAGGTTAAATCAAATCTGTGATTTTTCTCAGACTCAAATTCCAAAACGGGTCTGCTCTGCCAGTAGAGTATGCATTGGCTCAGTGTTACTTCTGGGCCTGAAGGCCTAATAGTCGTCTTTTCATTAACCTGTGTATAAACAGGTTTCAGATCTGGAGTCTGCTGTTTTAAAACTAGCTTTGAGGTCCTTTCCATCCATTCTTAGATGTCTTTTATACTAAGGAGAATCAGGGGGTACTAGACTACAGGTGTCCATTCAGAGC